>NC_090265.1:1654553362-1654858362 GCF_040414725.1 Anabrus simplex
TTTTACCTGTAACTGCAGAAGATTTGGGGAAATAATTTCTCAATTCATCAATTATTGCTGAATGGTGTGGACAGAGGGAAGTTGTACACTGTACAAGATGAAAATAAATAAGTCCAAAACAAAAGTAAGGGAGTGCAGTATAACCAGGTCAGGTGATACAAGAAATATTACGTAAGGAAGTGAAGTTTTAAAGGAAGTACTGTAGATGAATATTGTTGCTTAGGTAGTAAAATAACTAACGATGGCAGAAGTAAGGAAGGCATAATTTCGCCTGGGGCGTGGCATTGTACTGAAGAGAAACATGAACGATATCTAGCTCAGAACGAAAAAGAATAGAAGTTCTTGAAATGTGGTGTTAAAGAAGAATGCTGAAGGTGAAAATTATAGATAGAATCATGAATAAAGATATACTAAATCGAATTGGTGAGAGGAGATCGATTTTGATAAATTTGACCGGAAGAAGATATAGAATGATAGGACACATCTTACGATACCCAGGACTTGTGCAGTGTTCTTTTTACCGGGCGAGATGGCCGTGCGGTTAGGGTCACGCAACTGTGGGCTTGTATCCGGGAGATAGTGGTTACGAACCCCACTGTCGGCATCCCCGAAGATGCTTTCCCGTGGTTTCCCATTTTCACACCAGGAAAATGCTGGGCTGTACCTTAATTAAAGCCACGGTCGCTTCCTTTCCATTCCTAGTCCCTTCCTACCCCATCGTCGCCATAAAACCTCTTTGTGTCGGTGCGATGTAAAGCAAATAACAAAAAAATTCAGTGGTTTTTGAGGGAAGTGTAGGCCTTAAGAACGGTAGGGGTAGACTAAGGTATGAATATGACAAGCAGATTAGAGCAGATGTAGGATTCAGCAGTTACGTAGAAATGGAAAGTTCAACAACAACAACAACAACAACAACAAAAATAAACAAATGTTTGTACGTTTCTGAAGATTTTGAGTGTGATTTAATAGAATCTGATGTTGTTCTTTCAAGAAGGAAAAATGTCATTCTATTTTAATGAAGTTGTTCCTTTTGCAGGTATGTTACCATATGTTCTCTTTTTCAGGTAGTTTACACATTTATTTAGCCAAATTTAGTTTGGCAGACTGAGGAAACTAACAGTTATAAATTATGTAGATTTTAAGTGATTGGCTCAGAATAGAATAGGATGGACAGTTGCATCAAACCAGCCTATGCCCTCATGTTTTAAATACAATTATATAGTATCATAACGTTATGCGGAGAATCACTCGTAAGAATGGGGCCGTGTCAAGTCTCGTGATGTTTGTCGTTGAACTCCACTCCTTGTGACAGAGTTGTCACTTGAAGATGTGAATTCATGTCATTCTTTTACACTAGGGTATCTGAAGTCACTGCTCTCAAGACGTACGTTGAGGTTAGCAATGTTGCGCCTTTCTTCACCTCCGTTTTGTTTGCTTAGCTTCTCAAAGATCTTTTGTTGTCAGCCTTTGGTTTTTGTATTTCACCTCTTGTCACCGTTCCTTTTTTAAAAGTGAGCAAAACCTTTTGTCTCTCTTATCTGGTCGTAGGGTGTCGCTCAGGTCTTTGGAAATGATACGAGAAGCGGGAGGGATGGTGGGCGGGTGGAAGCGCTGAGCGAAAGGAGGAGGAGAAAGCTCTTGTGTCGGGAAACGTTGATTCTCTTGTGCATAGTGTGCCCAGTACTCTATCCCCTACTGCTATTGAGGTACAAGTGGATAAAAGGAAAGAATGGAGGGAAGATAACTGAGCCCAAAAGTAACCTCCTGAACCATGATACTCATCGATACAACAGGAGATATTAAAAAAGAATGAGATGCATTATCCGAAAAGGATAAAGCTGTCCACAAGTTGAATTCTTTATACACTTAAACTGTAATTCTAATGTGAACGGTGAAAATTTTAACAATATCAAATCGATAATTTCAAGCATATTTGCTTAATATCCATAGCCTTCTGTGTAGAGGCACCTGCGTTAGAATCCCATCCACGTCGGGGAATTCAACAGCTTCTAATTAATTCCTCTAAATCAGGTACGGGGTATTTCTGTTTTCCCCAACGCATAATACTACTCAGCTACCATTGAAACACGTAATAGTGAATACATTTCCCAATTTATCTTGTGGTCAGGAACGGCATCTGACAGCAATACTGGAACAAGTACACATATACGACATAGTTCGAACCCAGGATGTGGGAGGACTACTCAAGGGACACGTCTCGGTAATTATATCTGAGAACATGTAAATTTCGCGTCCCAGTCCAAAAGATAAACATGCCACAAAGCAATTGTTTAAACCAGTACTATTTTCAATCAGTGAGTGGTGTTGGTAGAATAATATCCACGGTTTCCCTGCTTGTCGTAAGATGCGATTAAAAGGCTCCCTAGGGCTCTTAACTTGGGTAGCATGGGTTGGCGAACACGGGGCATTTAGCTTGAGTCCTGGCATTCCCTACGCTTTCTTGCACCAGGCTCCTCACTTTCATCCAACCTATCTGACCTTACTTGGTCAAATGATACTCATTTCCAATGATGACGGAGTTCGGTCACTAGGCCTAGGGAGTATTTCATTTTTAAGTACTTCTTCATGCCATTGCACTTTCTTGGTAGATACCTTCATTTTTCGGACTGTCGACCCCTTCAATTTTCTCCTCTGATTAGTGTTAATAGAGGATGTTGCCAAGTTTCACTTACTATTAAATAAATAATCATCACCAACACTGTTTTCAACTTTTGTAGCTCAAAAAAGAGTGCTTGCTTTTATAATGCATTAGTTTCAAGCTTAGTGAATAGTGTCTGTTGCATTTCAACTCGAGTTGGTAACTGTATAATAGGAACCTAAAATAAATCTGTTTGAAGTTAAATGCGTAATTAAGCTAATATTATTTTTATTTTTTGTAAGTATATTTTAGACCTCTACTTAGTAGTAAATGAAACTGGTTCCTATCACCCGAGCTATAAAAAGGAAGGCTAGCCGCGGACAACAGGTCAAAGTTGGGCTCCGTGGCGGAGTCACAGTCAGTGCTGGTGCTGGACTCGGAATCACTGTGAGACTCCGTGTGTTTGGGTTCTGTGGCTGAGCTGAAGGCGACAGAAGTGTTGGCTGCCGATAGTGTCCCGCTGAGTTCTGAACGAGGAGCTGTGGTTGTTGGTATCAAAGTGTCCAGAGAGTGGCTGGACTGTAAACATGCGGAACGGAAGACTGTGTACTACCTGAGAGAGTACTGTGTATTTGTGTATTTCAGTGGACTGAGGATCGCCGTGAGTCAGCGAGGGAAGCCGCTATGTTAAGTGTGAGGGTAAATGGACCTATGTTAATATTCGCTGTTGTTAGTATCGCCCTGCTGTTGAATCCTGTTGAGTTGTTGCTCCTTGATTGTTCCCTAAATGTGACTGTGTGAATTACTAGACTGTCTTTGGAGTCGAATTCATAGACATTCATCGTGTGTTTATTGTCCCGTAGCCCTGTGATCTATACACAGCTCATGCATGAGGTAACTGGACTTGGGGAAGTGAAAGTAAGGATTAGTCGTCCCCGGGTAATAGCAAAGAGCCGGACTACCTACTATGCCATAAGAAAGAGAGACTTGTAAACAGACAGCAATTAGTGGGTGAGGCCATTCATGGTAATTAGAATTGTGTGTGTGTGTGTGCATTTACTGGGTCATCCTGAAATAAATTAGAGTAATGAAACAGACGGAGTTTTATTTGTAACAATATATATACAGAGAATATAAGGGTCCAAAATAATTGTCTTGAGAAATTTCCCTCTTAAAGATTACAGGATCAGATAATTCTTCACTTACTCTCATTTTCTGATTTCTATTTTCCAGAAATATAGCCACCCATTTACACTCAGCCTACACCAGAAATGAGTACCAGGTTCATTCCTGGGCGCAAAGGCGGCCGGGAGTAGTGCTACACTCAAACCCATCATGTGCCGAGGCTGCGGATAGTGGAAGCTTTTACCTCCGCTCCAAGGGCCTTCATGACCTATACGGAGATAACTTTGCTTTGCTTATAGCCACCCATTCAGTCACAAATTTGTTTAGTACAAATAATAGCACTCATTTTTGCCATGGTCTCTCCTATAAAATGCCTTAGATAGGTCAATCGCGATACAATCCATTTGACCTCTCGAATCCAGAACATCCACCAGAAGTTGTGAGTGGAATAAACACTTCTAAACTGAAACTGCCTTCTATCGAACCAGTTATTAATTTCGCAAACGCGTCCAATGTAATCAGAAGTAATGCTTTCCCGAAACATGCATACAACACATGTCAAACTGACCGGCCTGTAATTTTCGGCTTTATGTTTAGCAGCCTTTAATTTTTACACAGGGGCCACTTTAGCAGGTCTATATTTATTTACTATACTATGCTATTTATTTACTATAGCTCCTTCATGAAAATAAATCAAATAAGCACTTCAGATATGGTACTATATACCAACCCATTGTCTTTTGTATGTCCCCAGAAATCTAATCAATTTCAGTTGCTTTTCTAATTTTCATTTTTTCTATCTTATTTTAAATGTGTCTGTTATCATAGGTAAATTTCAAAACTTTGTTAGTATTAGTCACCTCCTCTATTTGGACATTATTCTTTTAACCAAAAATCATTACATACTGCTGACTGAATACTTCTGCCTTCTGTAAATGCACACATATAAGTAGACTCCCCTTTTGGAAATTTGCTTAAAACTAAATAATCATATAGCCCATACTAACTACAGAAGGTTCAATGAAACAATACAAATGTAGTTGGAAGTAACTCCTAGAGAGATTTTCCCGTACTACACAATGATTGTACATAAATACAGTAAATCAAGCAATACATTTTGTAACAAAATAACTACACTAAAGTTCTAACTGAGAATACAACTAAATACGCATTAGAAAGTATTTTTCTACAGTCTAATAGAAATAGTTATAAGTATGGTTGCCTTAAATGTTGAATAATCTAAGATGAAAGGTACGCTGGTGACTCGGAACTACAAATAAGTGGAATACAGTAATCAGGTGATTACTATTTTTGTTTTGTCTACTACTCTTTGTTTTCATTGGCATGCCGACAGTGCAATATTTTAATAGGAATAGCCCCAAACAAACGCCACCAATCTAAAGACTCTTAACTATATCACCAGTGAAATACCGTATTCTTTCTTTCGTTTTGGCCAACTTTGGGCCACGTTAATTCGATTTCAGCTGCTTCCGGGCTTTGATCTGCGCCCAGTAATCCTTCATTATTTCACTCTGCAACATTCTTCTCTCTTCCATCCATGGTGTTTGTGTCCGCAAACTAACGTTTTCCTTGGAAAATCCTTGTGTTCTTTATTTTCGACTTATAAGTTTCCCTGTTACTTATTTCCAAACCTTGTATTCCCATTTTTGCCAGGTCATTCTTCGCTTCCTGATACCAGTTTAACAGTTTTCTTGGTCTCAAAAACCTCACTGTCTGTTTGGTGAGTCATCCCGGGTCCATTCTATAGATGTGTCCAAATGATATGGCTGTCCTTTTCCGGATGGTGGGTGAGATCTTTTCTATCTTGCGGTAGTGATCTTCGTTTGCTTTCTTTCTGTATGGTCCATCTTCTGCTCTTTGGGATCCCAGTAGCTTCCTTAGAATTTTTCGCTTCACCAGTTCTAACTTCTTGACCAGGTTCTTGATCAGGTTCAAACATTCAGCTGCATATAAGGCTTCTGGACGGATCACTGTCTGGTAATGTCTGAGTTTTGCATTGATTGAGATCTTCTTGTTATAGGTGTTCATAGTTTCCCTGTATGCCAAGTACATTTTGTTGATTCTCGATATCAGTGCCTCTTTCTCTGACAAGTTGTTATCTATCCACTCTTCCAGATATTTAAATTTCTCTACTTTCCGAAACCTCCTTCCCTCCACTGTCATCCCTCTGGGTGCTGCTTCGATATTGGTCATGTACTGTGTCTTCTCGACGGAGAACCCTAAGCCTGCCTTACTTGCTTGTTCCTGGAGCTGGGAAATCTGGTTCCGTGCCACCTCTATTGACTCTGACAGAATCACAATGTCATTTGCAAAGGCTAGGCAGTAGACTACAGTCCCTCTATTCTTATATCCCGTTCGTATACCACCTATTACTTGCATTGTCTTGCGCCACTCTCTAATAACCTTGTCATGAACACAGTTGAATAGAAGGGGAGAAAGCCCATCTCCCTGTCTACCGTATATTCTATTGAAGTTTTTTTTTAAACAAAATGTATACGAGTATCCTGATATTCAATTAAGAGAAGTGATTACCTTATTGATATATTTAACGGATCTGGAATGTCTGGACGAAATACCTTTATCTATTGCCTGCACGAGTGTAAAAGATGCGGAAGTTTCAAATGCTTATAATAACCTGTCTTTATAAGTATCCTATCAATGTATCTACATATGTTTATGTAAAAAGTGAATATTACTTCCTGTTTCCCCCAAACTAAATTCGAAAACAATAAACCTAGCCTACTTAACCTAGATGTGTATTCTACGAACACCAACTGAGCTATTTGATATAAAATGTAAATTAATAGCCCTAATATTAGTTTCTACCAACAACTTTCAAACACCATTGTATATATAGCAGCTCACACACACAAAATTAATCAAATTTCAATAGTTTTTAACCATTCTGTCACTACGATAAAAGAGAGTACTCATAACAGCCGACAGTTCACTATGGCGTTCAACAATGATAATCCTACTTTTAATGAAATGTGGAATTTATCTATACGTTCCAAATTATTGGATCTTTTGTTGGATTCCTACTGAGGTTTAATTACATCTTATAATTAAACATTTTCTTTTACTTTATGGTGCATCAAAATTATGGCACTTCTGGGAACTAGAACACATCTACTTGAGGAATTTCATTAGTACTCAACTACCCAGCTCTGTGCAGTTCAGTGTAGTTGAAAATCGCCCTCTAGTACCAATCTCTAACGAACAAATTCCCAATTAACGAAAGGCTGCAGTTTCATTTTTAAATGGTATTTTGGAGAGCTAATTTACTGGTGCGCAGCTCTTGAGAAATTGTGGCAGGTCCTTCCATTACTTCTTTAATTGAAGTCGAGATGTGGTCACGCGCCCGAGAGGCAACCGTGTAACAAGCCAATCAGTGACGTAGCCACGTTGGCCTGCAAGGACATTCTTCAATGTCCTGCGCCACTCCGGTCCGACAGAACGAACAGCGTTAGTTAAAATTCTCCCCACTGAGACTACTCAACATCCTACTCCAGGTGACACACAAGTCTCTTAACATTACCTGGAAAAACTGTGGAGCAAGGGAGCTCACTTTTTCGTATAGCCTTCAGCAAAAATATAGTCTCTATGATAAAAATGAAATGACATCTGTCTGTGATCCGAAACGATATCATATCTTGACCGGTGTGTGGAATTTCATAACATTTTTCAAATATCATATTAGAGATAACCATCACATAATCTTGTTTTACTTAAAAATGTCGACCTAAAGGAATATTATTTGTAACAAATCGCGAAGTAGTTAAAAATAAGCCGGTGGATGTTATTTTTCTCTCAGACATGCCTAAACTACTGTACCAATTGAGATGAAATTTAGTATGAAAGTATCTCAAAGTCAACCTCAATAGTTTAGCAGTTAGTGTGATTAGGAGCCACGGTTCGGATTCGATTCCCGTTTTGCCACGAAGTTCGAAAAGTAGTAGGAGGACTAGAACGGGGTCCACTCAGCCTCGGGAGGTCAACTGAGTAGAATAGATTCTATTCCCACCTCAGACACACTCGAAGATGTTTTCCGTTGTTTCCCACTTTTCCCAGGCAAATGCCTAGTTGGTACATAACTTCAGGTCAAGGGCTCATTTCCTTCCCTCTAAATATGTTTTACCTTCCAATCTCCCCCACCCTCAAACAAGGCCCCTTTTCAGCATACTAGGTGGGGGTCACCTAGGCGAGGTACTGGTTCTCCTTCTCACTTTCATGCCCGATCTCACGCCCCAGAACACTGCCCATGGGGCGTTAGAAGTGATATCTCTCTCTAAGTCTGGAGCAAAACTAATCCTGGCGGGTAAACCTATTAAGTAAAAAAAAAAAATGATGGCCATTAGCAAACTAAGGTATGGCGTATGGCTTTTGGTGCCGGGAATGGCCGAGGACATATTCGACTTGCCAGGTGCAGGTCTTTTCATTTGACTCCCGTAGGCGACCTGCGCGTCAGGATTAGGATGAAATGATAATGAAGACGACACACACACCAAGCCACCGTGCCTGCGAAATTAACCAATGATGGTTAAAATTACCGACCCTGCCGGGATTCGAACCCGGAACCACTGTGACCAGAGGCCAGCACGCTAACCATTTAGCCATGGAGACAGACTACAAAAAGAAATTGTAACTCTGTAACAGGGGTTCTCAAACTTCAATAAGTTTGTACCCGTCACTCATAACGAAAGGATCAATGTATCCCTGCAAGAAAAAAACACTTGCATGATAGATATTTAAACACTAGCCTGAGAATTTAAACTTTCTGATATTAATGGCATATGGCCTCCAAACAGGCCATTTAGCCATGGAACCGTGATATTACTTCTGAAGCTCATCCCGACTACTTCTGTGAATTTTCTATGTTTTAATGTGTCTTGCTTTGAAGTTAAAATCTCTAAACTACAGTGCTGTTCCGTGCTGATTGGCCAGTTCTTGAAGATTCTACAACGCTAGTAATAGCCATATTCCTGCTGCAGGAAGTATCTGCTTGTATGTCTGGAAGTTGACATGGGAACTTTTAAATTGTACAGAAAAGTAGAGGAGCGTAGATCTTCGTTCAAGAGAAAAATGATTCTTCTCTAGAGAGAGTGATTTCTTCCTTTCTTCTTTCTTTCTTTCTTTCTTTCTTTTTTAATCCGTTTATCCTCCAGACTTGGTTATTCCCGAAGACCAAGCGAGGGATCCCACCTCTACCACTTCAAGGACAGTGTCTTGGAGCGTGAGACTTTCGGCCGTAGGGATACAGCTGGAAAGGAGGACCAGTTGCCCGCCCAGGCGGCTTCACCTGTCATGCTGAACAGGGGCTTTGTGGGGGAGATGGGGAGATCGGAAGGGATAGACAAGGAAGAGGGAAGGAAGCGGCCTCGGCCTTAAGTTAGGTACCATACCGGAATTTGCCTGGTGGAGAAGTGGGAAACCACGGAAAACCACTTTGAGGATGGCTGAGGTGAGAATCGAACCATCCTCTACACAGTTGACATCCTGTGGCTCAGTGGACCCGGTTCCAGTCCTCGTACCACTTTTTTAATGTCTCGGCATAGCCTGGAATCGAACCCGAGTCTCTGAAGATGGCACCTAATCACACCAATCACTACACCACAGAAGCGGACGAGAGAGTTATTTCTACTGTACATAAACTTTACCTCCTTCACGAGAATCGTTCCTCATTGAAGACTTCAGAACACATCTGACTCTACCCAACACCAGAGCATCAGAAAATCTCCTAGCAACACTCAGCAAAAAAAGAGAAAACATTCCTTCAGAATTCTTTGGAACTGGGGCCATAACAGACCGGACATGGACAACATCCAACTTCAAGTTGAGGCACGTATTCACAAGACTGGCAGTACATGGTTTCCACCATCTAATTTGTATCAACACCTCATACCATGAACCGACAGAGACATGTAAGTGCAAACTATGTGGATACATGTGTGAACGTTACCACGTAGAACTCTGAATCAAAAGAACCAAAACTATTAAAGAATATGCAATCCAAGGCGCAAGCGCGCGAGTACAGTGTATATAAATGTATTATTTTTCTCTCTTTCTGTATGGCTATTCGGCTGCAATAAATATATTATTATTATAAACTTTACACTTATGCGGGGAGAATCTGACCCTTACTGGGTAGTTCACAAGAGTGCTTTTCATTCCATAGGGTTTCCATATTTACCTAACATTTGACAAACCGGTCTTTACTAATTCTCTCTATGAGTGATTTTAAATAAATCAGGGGAAACAACTATGGACGTACGAGCGATGTTGGATTGGTTGTAAGCTTGAAGAGTGGTAGAGAAATAGTTCCTTTTACTGAAATTCTCTGCGATTAGAGGAAATAAGGAGAGGTAGTTTTCGATAGCAGGAAAGATCATAATATGAAGATAAATTTGGAATTAAAGAGTACGGACTTGGTCAAATACCCTTTCGGATGGAGGGGAATAGGAGACTGAAATAATTTGCCGAAAGATATGTTTGATAAATCTCCGAATTCATTGAAATAATTTAGGTAAAGTTTAATAAAACACAATGTTTCGTCCAGCGGAGTGGTGTCAGCGCAAATGTCCAAAGCATTGGTATTCCACGTTGAATCGCAATTTCAATACGCTGTCGCAGTAATTCAGCAAAATGCGAATCTCCTGTGACGGAGTTCACTTCTCTGTCAAGTTTTTATATGGTACTCTTGGGCTCCTTATACCATGGTATTATTGTTTCCCCTGCGAACACCACAAGGACAACATTCTCAATTAATTCTATACATTTGTTCGCTTTTCTGAGCATGGCCGATTCCACAGTGAAGCCAGTACGCTTAGATCAAACAAACTGTCGGTCATCTATGAATTCCTGTAGATTTAAGGGTGTCACCTAGATGGCAGTTTCTCTATCAGCTGTTCCCCTAAACTTTACTTAAATTAATTCAAAGAATTTGTAAATTTATTAAACATATCCGTTGGCAAATTATTTCAGTCTCCTATTCCCCTCCATTCGAAAGAGTATTTGGCCATGTCCGTTCGCTTGAATTCCAAATCTATCCTCATATTATGATCTTTCCTACTTTAGAAAACTACTTCAAGCTTATTAATCCACTAAAGTCTTTCCAAACCATGTAACAACTGACAGCTAGAAACATACCGCTTAGTTGAGCAGTTCGTATTTTTACAACCAAAATTTTCCCAGATCTAATTTGTCGGAAATAACGCAGGCCAAATGGTGCTGCTTTCTTGGGAATCTTTTACAGTTCTCGAATCAAATAATTTTGGTATGGATCCAATACAGCAGAAGAATACTTCATTGGGGGTCTTATCTGGGGCACAGCGGAAATTACCAAGCTGTCAAGGGCAGCGAATAAGATAGATTAGCCTGTGTTCTATGCCACAAACCTGAATGCTTTCGTCCATACGACTAATGCATTGTGTTTCAAGGATAACTCATTACCAGTAGTCGCTTAATTAATCCCATTAATTGAGAAACGCCGTGCAATATTACAAGGGCAACTTAACACAGTACTGCAACATATATCGACAAGTTCCACATACGCATTAGTCTTGCAACGAAATTGTAAATCGACTGCAATACTTTAGGTTATTAACTTATTACCAGCAAATGTGTCTAATTTGGCCGATGAAATAGCTTTCAGGTATGAATTTCCTTCCTTTTCCTGCAGAGAGAGATTTCAATATTTCATTGCAGATCCTACAATCGGGTTTTCAAATAGCGATCCTGAATAGTTTACTTCAGAGCAACTAGAGCAACGAGAATTGAAACGAGATTGCCACTGCAGTAAAGGCACCTCCATGAACACAGAATTTGGAAATTTCAAGACTCCTTTTCAGATTAAAAGGAACATATATTCGATACTGTCCTATAGATAATTTAGAACTGTCACCCTGCTGAACAGTATGTGTCATAAATTCGTGAACACATTTACAATCCATTCCATTAAAATTAGCAATGAATATACAGGATGTACCAAAACTCGACGGCAAAAATTTAGGAATGGACTCCTCACATAGACAGAAGAAAAGAAGGTTATGACAACATAGTTCCGGAAACGTATACTTACTGATTTATTCAAAACTTTTGATACAAATTAATTTTAGTTATAATTTGCATGTCCTCATGCAATCATCCAATCGTCTCATCAACAGAAGTTCGCCACTAACTTCTGGGCAGGCATTGTTGGCGATTCCTTTTTGGGACCCTACGTCCTTCCGAATAGGCTTACTGGACAGAACTTCGCGAATATCTTGCGTACTACATTGCCTGATTACTTGGAAGACATGTCACTTGCATCATGTCGACAAATGTTTTTCATGCATGATGGTCCACCCGCATATTCAGTCTGCTGCCCGCAGGTACCTGAACACCCATTCTCCTGAGCGCTCGATAGGTAGAGGGGGACCGATTGCTTGGCCACCACCACGCTTTCCTGACTTGAACCCCCTGGACTTTTACCTGAGCGGACACGTTAAATCTCTCGTGTATGCGACTCCTGTTCCTGATGAAGCAACTTTATGTGAGCGCATTGTGACAACCTCTCAGGCAGTACTCACTACACCAGGCATTTATGATCGCGTGCGTATCTCCATGCGACGACGAGTGGAGGCTTGTATTCAAGCTGAACGTCGTCACTTTGAACATTTCCTCTGATATATGCTCAAAATGCTTCAGCTGCCGTTACAGACGTACGGTGTAAATGTACAAAACGTTTCAATAAATCTCTAAGTATACGTCTTCGGACCCATGTTGTCATAAACTTTTTTCTTCTCTCTATGTGAGGAATCCATTCCTAAATTTTTGCCGTCGAGTTTTGGTACATCCTGTGTATATATCTGAAAGACGAGATAAATTCTTGAAATGGAGCAAAAACTTAATTTTCAATAAGGTAAGGAAAGTCGTATATAACTTCAGGTCTTTCTAATTGTGATCCGGATTTATGGCTGAGTGATCAGCGCAACCATCGGATTCGATTTTAACTATGTGTGGTTAATTCTTGTAGCACTGGGACGGGGTGTTTCTTTCGGTTTTCCTAGAACTATTTCATTTGTTGTTTAAACAAAATGTAGTGACCCATGCAGAAAATAACATAATCAGTCTTTTGCCACGTGGCGTAATTAAAAATTGCCGATTTTGGACTTCTGTTTACTGACAAAGTTGTGTACGTCCTCGTTCGTAATTATGCTCTTTGTAGCAGCATAATTTCGGTGTTCTAAACATGACATCGAAGCGGTTATGGACATAGTGGTACATGCCAAGTCCACGTGGTCTTTTGGCACAGCATCAGCATTGTGTATTTTTCAGTGTAGACTATAGAACGCATGAAATCTATTTATAGCGGTAGAAATTAGTAGTAGTAGTTGGAAGAAGAGGAGGAGGAGGATTGGTTTTATTTCTTTCCTTTCGGTACTGCAAATATTAACAGAGATTCGGCACTTACTGTACAACCTTTGACTTACACGTGATGCTTGCATATACAAAAGTTGAAATAATCTATATATATAAAATAAGAGTTTTGTCTGTACATTGCTCAGAATTTGAAAATAATGGTTTTTCTGTATCGGCCATGTCCACAGTAACAAGAAAATGCATTTTTTACTTTTCCGTAATTTCTGTCTGTCTGTCTGTCTGTCTGTCTGTCTGTCTGTCTGTCTGTCTGTCTGTCTGTCTGTCTGTCTGTCTGTCTGTCTGTCTGTCTGTCTGTCTGTCTGTCTGTCTGTCTGTCTGTCTGTCTGTATGTACACGCATCACGAGAAAACCGCTGAGGAGAATTTAATGAAAATCGGAATGTAAAGTCGGGTGAAGAACCGCTACAATCTAGGCCATAAATTATTTTAATTACGCTGAGTAAAATGGTAGTTTAGGGGAAGGCCTGCAATTTAATTCTCAAATATTTATGTTATTAGTGGTCGTGTCTTAATGAAAATCGCTAGACAAAGATGGGAAATAATTCGCTACAATATAGGCTATCCACGCTGAGAAAAATGGTAGTTTAGGGGAAGGCCTAAAATTTAATTGTCAAATATTTATTTTATTAGTGGTCGTATCTTCACGAAAATTGGTATGCAAAGTCGGGGAATATGTCCCTATAATCTAGGCTATCAATAATGTTATTCGCACTGAGTGAAATGGTAGTTTAGGGGAAGGCCTGAAATGTAATCTATATATATATAATAAGAGTTTTGTCTGTACATTGCTCATAATTTGAAAAGAATGGTGTTTCTGTATCGGTCATGTCCACAGTAACAAGAAAATGCATTTTTTACTTTTCCGTAATGTCTGTCTGTCTGTCTGTCTGTCTGTCTGTCTGTCTGTCTGTCTGTCTGTCTGTCTGTCTGTCTGTCTGTCTGTCTGTCTGTCTGTCTGTCTGTCTGTCTGTCTGTCTGTCTGTCTGTCTGTCTGTCTGTCTGTCTGTCTGTCTGTCTGTCTGTCTGTCTGTACACGCATCAATAGAAACGGCTGAAGAGAATTTAATGAAAATCTGTATGTAATGTCGGGTGATGAACCACTGCAATCTAGGCTACAAATTACTTTATTCACGTTGAGTGAAATGGTAGTTTAGGGGATGGCCTGAAATGTAATTCTGTACTGTTCTGTACTGTTCGTTGAAAGTGAGAAAGTGTGCGGTTTTTCATTTGATCGAGTATTTTATATGATAACATTGCTTTCAATCGCTACATCCCTACTGACGTTTTTGTAATGACCTATGTTGAATTCAGTTAGGAAAACCACCAAGTCAGTCTTTCTGAGAATCCCGTAGCGAAGCACGGGTACATCAGCTAGTTTATTCTATGTTTTCAATCCGTTGGTTTAATATTACTCTCGTCGATACTTCTCCACTTCCTCTTTCGTTCAATACTTTCTCTTGACGAATCTTTCCTTCTTCTTGCATCTTTGTCCATGAAAACTCGTATAACTGGCGTCTCCTTGTTCGCTTTCTCCGCAGATTTCGCATATCTTTTTGTGTTCTTTAGCCCAGTGCCTATTGACCAGAACTTCGTTCTCCCACCTGAATCTGTCAATGATGATGGGGTCTTAATTTCGTCCTCTTCTACATATGTACTGTGGTAGATCTGTTTTTCTAATATTCTTATACATTTTGCAGTAATGGGCCCTCCCGATCTTGTTGAATTTCACTTTCTAATGTAGGTACTTCCTGTGCAAGCTGTCAAGTACGTAATCGTCTGGTTCTCACCTCCTCCTGACTTCTTGTGACAGACCGTTTTGGTTGTAACATTCTCGTCGTCACGTCTCCCGTTTGGTTAGTCCTTCTTTCCTGCCATCTATTCCTTTCAGGCATGTTTTCAGTATTGTGTTTGAAGATTTATGCCGTATCTTTGCTTCGAATTTTTGTGCTGTACTCAAAGAAATGAATGAAGGTGTAGGTGAAAACAAGAGACCGATAAAATGAGAGAGGAAACTGGATGTTATTACAAGAATGTTTTAAACAAAATAGAACATTGAAATATCCTTACTGTATTAGAGAATGCAAAAACGTCTGGGATTTATCCTGTATGCGCATCCGCCACAGTTTATTTGACGACCTTATTGCAAATTATATATACAAGTTTATCCTCCTGCAACATGCTGAATGTTTCCGATCCTCAAACAGAAGCGAGTGATATTGCGATGTAAGAGCTCACGATTTTATTAAAAATGCATTCTTAAGTATATGAAAAATATAATAATTTCATAAATTATAGTATTTTTCGATTTAGTTTCGTAATTATTATTCGATGTTAATTATACGAATTGTATTATTTGACGTTTTAATAGATTTTGAGATTGTGTTTGAAGAAGGCCTTTCTCAAAGTAACGGTCTTCGCGAGATTTAAACAAAATAAAATTCTTATTGTTATATTATAAAAAGAATGGATTGAAAAATGGCTTCAGTACTTTCCAATTAGCTTTGTCTGTCTGTCTGTCTGTCTGTCTGTCTGTCTGTATGTACACGCATCACGAGAAAACCGCTGAGGAGAATTTAATGAAAATCGGAATGTAAAGTCGGGTGAAGAACCGCTACAATCTAGGCCATAAATTATTTTATTTTCAAATTGCTTTCTTTCATTTTCAAATAATCTTATACGCAATTCTTCAGCGAAACTTTTTTACTGATATTGGATATGTAACTTAGTTGTTTTTAGAAAGCCATTTATAAAACTTATCTGTGAATTTCTCAGAATTTTCTGCGAAGCCATACAGAAATCTTCTAATATCTTAGATAAGAAAAGTTGGATGTAAGCCACTAGGAAAATAAATTGCTTATTAATATGGATGAATCTTTCTGGAGTTAGATAAAACAAATCTGATAGAAAATACATTTTTCTTTCATTTAAATGTACCGGATGATTTAAAAGGTTGCAAAGAATCTGAACTAGCACATGGAGGGATCGAAGTACAACAACTTTCGAATGGAAACATACATTGATATGCCAAAAGTCATGCGATAGGTGTCTAGTGTCGTGTTGTACCTCTTCTAGCTCGACCAACTGCAACAACTCGTAGTAGCATTGATTTCAAAATTAGAAGAAACAGCTGTGGATAGATTCTGACCCATGATGTTTGGATAGCTACAAACAGCTTCCTGCTGTTTGTCGGTGAATGGTCTTAGGTGTGCCTGGACCTCACCATCACGTCCCATAAATGCTCGACACGGTTCATATCAGGAGAACTAGGTCGCTACAGCAGTCATTCAAACTCTCCAAAACGCTCCTCTGGACAACTTTGGCCATATGACGCGGTGCATTCTCCTGCTGGAATATGTCATCGTTTTAGGAGTACGTGAAGTCCGCGAAGGACTGGAAGTGGTCACGAAACAGTTCGTCGTAGCAGCCACTGGTCAACTATCTGTTCAGGTGACAATTTAATACACCCCATTGCATTATGTAGCTATCTCCAGCCTGCATGGTGCCTTGATAACCGGGGTCTAGTGGCTTCATTGGGTATGCGCCATATCAGAAACCTACCATCATCTCGAAACAACTGGAACAGTGACTCATCGGACCAAGTTGCATGTCGCCTATCCTTCAGGGTACAATTAGTAACGTCATGCGCTCAGGTGAGACTCTGTGCTCGGTGGCGTGGTGTTAACAAGGTCAAGCAATGAGCATAATTCTGGTTCCGTATTGACTCTAAATATCTAGGATACAATTCAAAAAATATTTTATTTATTTGAAAGCATTCTTCCAGCCAATCAATAGTGGTGGTAAGCACGGTTGGACCCACATCTCTTTCAACTGTATACGTCTCACAACAAGATTGAAGCATTGGACATTCTAAACATGGAATTTTATTGCAGTTGCTGATTGCATTTTATTTAAGTTATTTAAGCATTTCTTAAAATTTTAATTTCGTGTGGCTATTTCTATCCGAGTGCAGCCCTTGTAAGACAGGCCTTCCGATGAGGGTGGGCGGCATCTGCGATGTGTAGATAACTGCGTGTTATTGTGGTGGATGTTGGTGTTATGTGTGGTGTTTGAGTTGCAGGGATGTTGGGGACAGCACAAACACCTAGTCCCCGGGCCACTGGAATTAACCAATTAAGGTTAAAATCCCCGACCCGGCCGGGAATCGAACCCGGGACCCTCTGAACCAAAGGCCGGTACGTTGACCATTCAGCCAACGAGTCGATTTAAGTATTACTGTTTATACATATGTTTTTCATCCTTGTGTTATGTCAAGCTGAAGATGACCTTTAGGCTAGGTCGAAACATGTAGTACTATGCAGCTTTTTAGACACACCATTTATTAAATGGCAAATTTGTATCAAACAGGTGGAATTAAGGCAATTATAATCTTTTTTTTAGAATTTTGTCCTAGAAGGTCACTCTAGTAAGTCTTCTGACGTTAAAGTACGCTGCACTGCGCTGCTGGGTATAAGTCTGGTACCTCCTGCATTGAACGTGGAAGTGATTTCCTCCAGTGTGGTTCCTCTGTATCACGGAAAATTCTAGCCAGATGCAGCTAATAGCGATCATTAACCATCCATAGTCGGTCACAACGCTCTGCACTGTGATTGATAGTGCCTTCCATGAGGTATTCCCGATACACGCGTTACATTATTGATCTAAGAATGTTAAATATTCGCACAACTTCGATAATGGAATGTCCCACCCATCTGACCCCCCCCCCTACAATATCTCGATCTAAGGGCGATAATTCCCGTCGCCTTGCATCGATCAGCAGATAATGTGTTTACATTCGCTCTCGAGATATCAGGTCACTCCTGATTCAGGTCTGGGCACTTCCAAGATGTTATAGCACGGTGGTCTGACCGACTATTTCTTTTAAATATTGCTATATCTGATTTTTGGCATGTTATCAGCATACAGTTTAGGATGAACCCCTGATTCAGGGCAACCCTAGGTGTGTCAGGAGTAATATAATGGATAATTAATTTAAATTTTCAAAATTATCTACTTTGTTAAACAATTCAGGACTGACAATCATTAAGTCGTCAATGAATCATCGTATGTTCACCTCCGCTTAAGACGATGTGATGCGTGATCTGTTTTTTCAAACACCAGTTTTTGTTCGGTAACTAATTTTCGGTACTTACACAAAGGACTACCACATCATCAATTGTCAGTTCTGAGTTGTTAAGAGATGTAGAATATTTTGTGTAAATAAAGACAATTTTCCATTATATCGTTTCTGACTGCGTAAGCTTGCTCTGACGCAGGATTCCATCCCTGACTATACGTGTATGTTTTAGAGTCGACTTATTTGAATCCTTCAATAGGCTACTCCAAATTCTACATAAACTGTTGATCACCCTGCACGGTACGAAGGAATACATAAACTTCGCTTGTAATTATTTGGAATCAAATGTTCAAAATTCTCATATGGAAATGAAGGCCTATGATAGGTGGTGAGTACATCTGTAATATCTCTGAAATTCCTCCCGTTTAGAATGACTGGGCGGTAAATTAGAAGAGCGTTAACAAATGCGGCAGGTGGATGCTGCGTGACTCATACGGTTAGCTCCATGAATGACAATTATCGCCTGCCTTCTCCCCCGATCTGCATATGGAGATGGGGATAATGGAGCCGAGCTTCAGGCTCCCCTCTTGTCCATCAGGTAGACGCCCTAAATCCTGGGAAACAAGCTGCACTCACGTGCGTTTACTGTCATATTCCAACTTGGAGACTCAAACTGCTAAACTAGGCACTAAGCTCTTCAGGTTAATCTGGCACAGACCTGTCAGGTGTTAAAGTACGATGGATTTTGTATTACTGGTTTGTTGGGAACGTTCGTTAAACTTATCAGCTAATAACTATCCAAATATTATTCTATCATTACTTGTTTATAAATAGGGTGAGTCTCCCCTCAATGGGAGGAGGCAAGAAGATGATTCGAAAGGTGATAAGGACAATAAAGAAACTTAGGAATAGCGTCCAATTCACGACCGTTTCTGTACTATGTTACATCTGTATTGTGCTAAGGCAGCAGTTGTGCCTTCAGGCCTTCGTTCGATGACGCTGTGGAAACTGTCATTTCTTAGTAAAATTCATAAGATGCTCAATTTAACCCTCAGGTGGACACGTCAGGAAGAATTCGTGAATGAACACTCGGGGTGTTTTAATATTCTATATTTTGATTTTGTTAAAATGTAAAATTTTAAATTTCAAGTAACAAATTTCACAAACAGACCTATTTTCCAAACGTATCAACGGAATAAATAAATTAATTGAATCGGCCGGAGATGAAAAGTTAAAATTTCATATTTTTTAAACATTCAGTAATGTGAAGTATTGAATCAAGTGCCTTCGAACGTCATAAGGAAGAATTTAGAGAGCCTTCTCTTTATATCAAAAACCAATGCTAAGTGCAGCGGGATCAGAGGAGGACAGCATTAAGTCAATGACTTGCCCACTTTCAGCATCATATTTCTTACTTAATGTTCGCCGGATTGCTTGATTTTCTCATGTTACACTATTTAATAGAATTTCCTTGTTAAACATTATTTACTTAAGATAACCTAAATATTGGAAGCGTGTGTTACTTAGGTACTATGTCTACCAGAACAAAACAAGTCAATCCTCAAAAGACAAAAAAAAAAAAAAAAACGCTAATAAAGGAGATTTGCCTCACAAAAACTGCTATAGGAGAAACATCAATGAAAAGAAAACTAGCGAGACTGCAGGTTAGTAAAGACAGTTAAACTGATCGTTACTTGCCGAATATGGAAAATGAAACGGAATCCGTGTAACGTTCCATGTCATGAGTGGTGGTGTAAATTATATTTTTACAGGATTTAGGTGCTTTTAATGTTACAAATACATTTTTAGACAGAATATCATCTGAAGCATTCACTGTGAATGGCTGACCACGGAAATGGGAGGCATTAAGTCACTTTTCAAAAATAGATTCTGGAAACTGTTTGTTGAATTATAAGTGGCCTTCCACTAACACAAATATAACTTGAGTAGCTGCCCCACAATACAGTACAGAAACGCAGAGTTTATCTTATATCCTGTTCGGGTAATAACATTTCTACTCTCTCCTGAAAAGTAGTGAAAGCTTATTTCAGCTCTGGCTGAATCAATTAATTAACTCATTCATTCATTCATTCATTCATTGATAATCAAGTCGTTTAGCAGAGGGTAAAATTGGTCCTCGAACCCACTACCTCCCGATTACTGGATACTGGCCGCACTTAAGCGACAAGTGGGTTCGAGCCCCTCTGTCGGCAGCCCTGAAGATGGTTATCCGTGGTTTCCCATTTTCACACCAGGCAAATGCCAGGGCTGTACCTTAATTAAGGCCACGGCCGCTTCCTTCCAATTCCTAGGCCTTTTCTATCCCATCGTCGCCATAAGACATATCTGTGTCGGTGCGACGTAAAGCAAATAGCAAAAAAATGGTCCTATTAATAAATTATTTGCCATAATTATTGGGTAAAAGATAAATAGAAAAGAGGTGTAATGGACATGACATGACATGAAAGTGTTTAAGTTCACACTAGTACATCGAAGGTTTTTGGCGACGGAAGGATGGAATATGGCTAGAAAATTGGTAAGGTAGCGGCCGTGGCCTAAATAAAGGTACTAGCACACCATATGCCTGGTGATAAAATAGGAAACCACGGAAAGCCACCTTGAGCGCTGCCGACAGTGAGATACGGACCCACTAGTTCCAGAATGCAAGCTCACAGCTGAGCTACTCTAACCGCACAGCCAACTCGTTTGGTAACACGAAAGTGGTGTGTGGCTTCAAAAGAACCGATGTTCTCAGCTGAGGGTTAAGCTTAACTGTTGAATAGTGGGTGTTTTTGAGATATTTCAGCACTGAAATCTGCAGGCGTACTGCTAATGAATGCATCCCACCTGTAACAGCGACTATCCTGAGCCGGGCGAGAAACAACGTCACACCAGTCGCTCGAAGTGATTTTCGTATCCAACACTGTATGCACCCTCCTCTAATTGCTAAACAAAAATCCCTCAGCCTGTTTCCAGCCATACGACCGTGTCAGGAATGAAATGAAATGAATGGAGCCCCCATCTAGGAGTGATGATAGGAGTTGTGCCGGCTGCCGACTCATAAGAGCAGCCGCCATCTTAAGCAAGCATCCCTAGGGCGTCTCATAAGGAACCATGTATAGCCGCCATCTTGCGCAAGCATCTCAAGGGCGTCTCATAAGGACCTATGTATAGCAGCCATCTTGCGTAGGCAACCTTAAGCACGGTGCTCTCTTGATTAAAGATGGCTGCTGTCACGTGGAATTGCCTGCCACCACACTTCAACTAAAGAGTGCAGCACGGTGCTCTGTCGATTAAAGATGGCTGCTGTCAAAAAGCATTTTTCAAATTATCCGCCACCACATTTCAAAGATATGTAGCTAAAGAGGGCAGCACGGTGCTCTGTTGGTTAAAGATGGCGGATGACAGCTGTCAAAAAAGCACGTGGCTTTGTTTACCGATTCAAATCTAGCGCTAGTAAGGTTAACTTGGCTGCACTGAGGTTTAGGCCCGTTAAGATGGCAGCAGTGAGGTTAGCGATACGTTATTGTCTGTCAATAAGCACGTGGCTGTCACGAAAGCACGTGGATTTGTTTACCGATTCAAATCTTGCGCTAGTGAGGTTATGTTGGCAGCATTGAGGTTTAGGCCCGTAAGATGGCAGCAGTGAGTTTAGCGATGCGTTGTTGTCGATGATAGCTATCAAAAAGCACGTGGCTTTGTTCACCAATTCAAATTTCCCGCGGGAGGAGGAATGGGCCTCTGGAAAGGCCTCCCGGGAGGAGGAGGTGGAGCGGGCCCCTGGGACCTGGAGGTGGAAGTGGCAGCCGAATCCCTGTATTATACTACTCTGCCCGTATTTTGTAAATGGCGGAAGTTTAGAGTTTTGAACGTCCCCAGGCCAGGGATATTAATAATTTACAGTTAAAAACCCCTGACACAGCCGGGAATCGAACCCGGGGCCGCCGGGTGACAGACGGACGCGTTGCCTCCTGTACCGCGGGGCTAGACGGTAAAAGTAGTACAGAATATGGTAGCCAAACAATTTTATTACGTGATCTAGTGCAGACAGCGAAAATATTTCGAGATGTTCTGTTGCCCGCTTAATAAAACTGTAGTTTATCAATAAAAACATATTTTTCTCAAATACTCTTGCATTCCTACGTAATGAAAGCACATATTCATATTGTGCACTTACAAATGAATAACAAATAATTACAGTAATACAAGTTTCAATTATTTAATCAAATGGAAATATTATGCATACCATTTATTTATTTGCTCTTGGGAGCATCATGCAATCGTTTGTGAATATATCATTCGATAAACAAAATTTTTAGTGATATAGGAAATATTTTTAGTAATAAATAGTATCGTCCGCCTCTCTGGTGTAGTGGTTAGTATGATTAGCTGCCACCCCCCGGAGGCCCGCGTTCGAATCCCGGCTCGGCCACAAAATTGAAAATTGGCACGAGGGCTGCAACAGGGTCCACTCAGCCTCAGGAGATCAACTGAGTAGAGGTGGGTTCGATTTCTACCTCAGCCATCCTGGAAGTGGTTTTGCGTGGTTTCCCACTTCTCCTACAGACAAATGCCGGTATGGTACCCAACTTAAGGCAACGGTCGCTTCCTTCCCCCTTCCTTATCTATCCCTTCCAATCTTCCCATCCCCCCGCAAGGCCCCTGTTCAGCCTAGCAGGTGAGGCCGCCTGGGCGAGGTACTGGTCACCCTCCCCAGTTGTATCCCCCGACCCGGAGCCTGAAACTCCAGGACACTGCCCCTGAGGCGGTAGAGGTGGGATACCTCGCTGACTCCGAGGGAAAAACTGACCCTGGAGAGTAAACAGATTAAGATAGAAGAAATAGTATAGTTTCACTAACATTTTACTCTTAAGTATGACACTTCATTTTCCCGCTTGTTAAAGGAAATATATTTTGTAGTTGGTTAAGCACAGAAAAAGACAGAACATTAGATGTACATCGGTCAAATATGTTCTCTAATTTGACTTGAAGGCTACTTCATAAAGGGAGGTAGACGCAGAGAATGATATCAAAAGAAGAGCCGCGAGTTTCAATGATGGATATTTCTATTCATATAGAAGGGACGGGCACCTTTGCTTTCAATTACGGAACACAGCAAAACCTCGGTGAGACGCTGTACAAGGCACAATAAAACAATCGCGTATGAAACGCACCGCATATTAAGGGACAGGAACTAAACAGTATTTTACATACGGTAATTTGAATATTCCTCACTGTAAAGGAGACTAAACACTTTGACATCTTTTTAATGAAATGCAGTAGTTAAATTGAATACAGTACACAATATCGATGCTATTATATAAAGAACGACTATAACTTTGTACAGTAGGGCCAGTATAATCTGGTATGGTCGAGGGTCTGCCAATGTCGGATTATCAAATATGACGGTTTATCAACGTCATATTTTAAAAGCTGTTGTAAACAAGAGGTTATAAGTTAAAAATACAGCATTAATGTACAAAAGTAAGTAATATATATTTATTAAACACAAGAGAGGATATTACAAAAAAGATTAAAAGTATGAAGTATTTAGTATTGTACTGTATAATCAAAAAATGAATTAAAAATCAAATGCTCTATTGTTCGGTTCAATCAGATTACTATTCAAACTTTGTGAAAGTTCAGTATAACTCCTATACTCATAGACCTATTATGAAATAAAAAGCACCATGGCTTTGAAAAACCAAGAACAAGTAAATTTTAATAAAATAAAAATTGCTAAATACAAAGAATTTAGTACAGTTCAAACTGACAATGTTGGACTGATGGGATAGCTTGAATTTTTTTCTGAGCCCTCTGAAATATTTGATGCATATTTTATTGTTTCTTGGATTGCACTATTTTCTGACAAAAAATATTTTGTATAACGTGGAGATGCATGGTTTCAGAAACGTCGCATTGCTGGCTCCCCTCCGCGAATTTTACAAAGGTATTTAAGGCTTGCGATGACTCATCCCATGAGACGTACGGTTTTTAAAATATATTCACAGTACGAAAGAACGTTCAGGTGTCGTTGTATATTTGACAATTGTACACAAAGCTAAACTGTAATACACTACAATGAATTTACTAAATGACTGTAAAAGAAAACCGCAAAGCACAGGTACAAATGCAAGTACTGTAACTGTACGTCTACTAGAACGAAGAACTTTTTTTTTTTGTTATATGCTTTACGTCGCACCGACACAGATAGGTCTTATGGCGACGATGAGGCAGGAAGGGGATAGGAGTGTGAAGGAAGCGGCCGTGGCCTTAAGTAAGGTTCAGCCCCAGCATTTGCCTGGTGTGAAAATGGGAAACCATGGAAAACCATCTCCGGGGCTGCCGACAGTGGGGTTCGAACCCACGATCTCCCGAATACTGGATACTGGCCGCACTTAAGCCACTGCAGCTATCGAGCTCGGTAAATAAGAATATTAGTGATACTATCATGAAGCCAAGATGGCGACTGGCTGATATCACCGCTAGCATACTCGCACGGTGAGGCAGACAATACTGACTGACGAAACGCCGGACGATTCAAATATCTCCCGAACGCGTTTGACTGTAATGCCAACGGTGCCAACGCAAAAAGTAGCTGATGCGTGCCGGACTATCGAGTGCCGGATTATGGCGGTACTACTGTATGTAACGGATATTCTCTGAAAATACTGGACCAATTTAGAGATTTCTTTCACACTGAAAGATAATATCATTCAGTGTAACTCAGGTTATGTATCATCCCGCGAGAATTGTGAATGAATGTATGGCAGCAATAATATATTTGAAAGTTTCTATGCTTGCCTGTCTGTGCATTTTCACGTAAAAACTTCTTGACTTCTTTATCTCAAATTGAAAAAGTTTCTAGCTGATACCTTTGTTAATACATAAGCTACTCACTGTCACACTATCTTTTGAACGGGATATGTATTGAAAGAAAATGTGAAGTAATCCAGAGGAAAACGTACGCTTGAGACTCCCAAAATTAAAAAACGACGTCGAAGCGGTTAGTAGTATTGTACGACGGAGAACACGAGCTGAACGTGAAACTTGATTTTCCAGAAGGAAATGTACAGGCATTTTCTTCTTATCTCCAGTTATACGGGATAGTGCAATAAAAGGTAACGCGTTATCGATCAATTTTCACCCTAATTAATAAATATATTTTCCACATGAAGCTTACTTTTAACAATTCCAAAAAACAAAATTACCATGTACCTAAAAGGCAGTCGCGATCACCCGGTCGATCGTTATCGACTGATTGACCTACCATAAATTACAGTGTAAAATAAAGATTACAAAGTGACCGATCAATTTCTGTACTTTGTAGAAACTAATGATACATTTATATGAAAAAATAATGTCCTCTCTGAGTGTCACTAACTTTGTTGAAATGTAAATACAACTATGCTCATTAAACTTTGATTAAACAGGGCTCCCTTCAGGCAACGTCACTCATACTGCATTGGAATCTAAAGGTACATCATTAAAGTAAACAAATGACATAATTCTAAAGCTAGGCAATGTGTTGGTATCCAGTATTCGTTCCCAGTATTCGTTCCCAGTATTAATAAACACTGATTTAGTTGTAGGTAATTCGTATCCCTGTTAGTTATAATGTTTAGAGTCATTATGTAAAAGATTCGACCAAAGTAGTTAAATCGGTGTAATTATCGTGATGAAATGTGGACCGAGTGCTGTGGAACATAGGTACATTTGCTGCCTATATTTTAATTGATGGATCATAAGAATGGGGAAAAAAATCATGTTAATGCTTAATGCTATGCCTCAAACAAGCATTAGTATCAACACGATATCATTCAACAACAGTATCCGGTATATCCGCCTGACTATCCTTTCTCCAGGAAAAAGTATTAAGTTCCCTGTTGACGAAGATTACTTTCAACGCCACATTTCTTAATTATGAAAGGTAAGTGGAACGGAGTTCAGAATGTTGTCATGCTGTTTGTTGCTGGATACTCTCCCCATCAGGATTCACTGTTCTAACGGAAAACCCAACAAGGAATATAACCCGTGATACATGGATTGGAAACCCGTTGGATTGACAAATGCACTAGGCCAATTCCAAGTGAAGAGCTTAGGAACATAGCAACCAGCTTTCTACTGAGAAGACCGAGGTACGTATGCAGGTATTTCCTGGGGAGTAATTTTCTCCTAAAATATCACATGACTTCAGGAATGGTATAGGGACTGAAGTGGGGATGTCCAGTATTCTCTGGATTAAATTTAGTATAATTCAGATTGTTATACACCAGCTAATTACAATTGCTACCCACCACCGTCACATCCTGCCTACACATACCGTATGTGTAGGTCAGGAACATTTTTCCCGCCAGACATTTTTAACCTGTGCCACATTTTTTGCAAGCTTTGATCTCCCTCTTTCATCTGGTTCCAATAAATTGATAAGGAACAACAATACTTGGCTTTAAAATTATGATGTGCATCTGTCTCCATCAAGCAACGCACACGGTATCATAAATCTTAATGCAATAAATGTATAGTGCTCAATATATCACCTTTCACACTAGGCAAATGCTGGGGCTGTATCTTAATTAAGGCCATGGCTACTCCTTCCAACTCACAGCCCTTTCCTATCCCATCGTCGCCATAAGACCTATTGTGTCGGTGCGACGTAAAGCAACTAGCAAAAAAAAAAGAAAGCAATATATCACTTAAATGTTATAGACCTGTGTAAGATAATTGGAGTGTATTTCAGAGTTTTAAAGAACAAAAAATGATTTAGAATATCTCATGAAGTGAATTTAAGTTACTGAATTCGTGTGTTACCCTCGAATATGATTCAATTAAGCAATATATACCACCTATTGGTAAAATGTTTTGTAAGAGAGAGAATCCACTATGGATGCCTGCCCTAATGTTATGGAGACCACGAAGATTCAGCCTACTGGTTAATCCGTAAGGACAATAAGGAAACACATTTAATTCTTTGTCATTATAATTTTTAAAAATTTTGCAATATTTGTTAATTTTGGGGCAGCTGTGCAGATGAATCTTTACAATTTCTAGTGAATCTATCAGAATCCCAGTTGACATTTCTTTCCGAATATTATTAGGGTGTCGAATCCTCTTGAAAATATTCACAGATAAATTTGTGACTGTTTCACGCACCAAACAACATACCAATAACTCTCCAGTTATTAATTGTATACTTGTATCCCAAGTCATGAAAGCAAGATTCATAGTGCCTTTTCTTTGCTGCATCAACCTCTTTGTACTGTTTTTCATCTCTCTCAAATCTCACTGTTGGATCGATAATGACGCCTTTGTTAGATTTCCCATGAATGACTACAATGTCCGTTCGTTTATTGGAATATTCAATTGAAGTTCAGGTTACTTCTTCATAAATTTCGAATTGTATTTCGAAATCAGTCAGCTTTCCTTCTTCTTAGTGTATGGTGCCTGTTGTTTATTAAGAGCCCTCCTTTGCGGCAGAAACCAAGCACATGAGGAAGAGATTCAATCTCGTTGCACTCACAGAACTGGGCATGAAGGCTTCTGCCAGGAACATTACAAACTGTGACAAAATTTCACTTCAATTTTATGACGTTAGTCCAATGAAAATAAGATAGGCCAGTCTTAGTCGATATTCAACTATTCCACTCCGAGAAAAGTGATACACCTCTATCACAATATATAGGTCATAGATTCGTGACAGTGAGGGAATGAACTTTTCTGTACTTTTCCATTGTTTTTCAACATGAAATATGATGGCTCTCATGTATTTTATAAAAATCCTACCTTCGGGTCTGAAAAGGTTAAATAAACTTTTGAATATTTAAGAGGGGGATATGCACATATACGAGTCAAAAAAATTGCTATTTTCAATTTATTTCGTTTTTTCTTATGCAAGGTGATTCCCGTATAATCCGATGAAAGCATTTCTAATTATGTCCACTACTTCAAAAGGATTGTTTGCAAACGTCAATTAATGCCACTTCCTATGTCCTACTTTATCATGTTATCGTTGCTCATTCTCCGCAACTTTGCTTTCCACACTTGATTTTTAAAATAATTCAAAAACTATTGAAGGTATTTGCCTGAATTTTTCAAAAGTTCATATTTGATTTATGGAAGTACGTTGCATTACGTTCTATTCCAAGAAGCAAGAATTTGACTTTAGAAAATTAATTACGCCTAACACATTGCTGTCCGGCCCATCTGACGTATAACTGGCCCCTGTGGCCGGAAGGTTTTGGCAGAGACATGGAGTGATTGCAGGGTATCATAATTTAATAATTTTAGGTTCATTCACAGTTATATCTGTCCATTTTAAAGTTTTTGGTAAGATTTTATATTTCGGTTCATTTTGGTATTGATATCTGTTTGATTCCTCCACCATATACGCAAACAAATCATTACAAATGAACAACTTGACATCATAATCTATATTTTCAGGTTCACTCGGCGAAATTTTAACGCCAGGCGTCCACGAGAAAGACTCCAAAAACAGTATAATATCCTGTTAGGCCACTCACTGCCAGAAATAGGGAGAATATTATCAACAGTACTTACATCTAGACCATCTTTGCTATCTGAAGCATCAGGTCATTGCTCACATGGTGCAATAAACGTGTCATTCAACACATCACTTCCACATAAATGCATGACACTAGCACTAGAATTATCATTAGACAATTCATCTTCACTCTCCTCATAATCACGGGAAACATATGACTAATTATCAGCGTATAATTCATGTATAATGTAGCAAGGAGTCAGTCCACTGTTTTTGTTTACCGGGGCTGCCATTTTTGTTTACTAACATTGATGGATACACGGAAGATATTCGAAGGCAAAAACAAATGCAACTGACGCACTAAAACGGGCAAAACCAGTACTAAAAGAAGCGTAGTTTTTCTACCATTTAGGCACATCAACGATAATATCCAAATAGTTCCTCAATAACCGTTAGATGGCATCAGAAGACAGACTTGCACAAACACGTATTTATACGTGATCGGCTGCAGAGCACCGTGCTTGGAAACACGTATTGATACGTGAGTGGACAGCATTGTGCTAATATGGAAAAATTGGGAAATTTTGACATGAAAGCTAATGATTAAGAAGATAAACATTTTTCTTGGAAGAATAGAGATTTTAGTGTGTGTGGTTGGCATAATTTCAGCAAAACAAATCATGTAAATAATCAATGGGCTATTTATACCACAATACTCTTTTAGCTGCGAAATGCCAATAAGCAGTATTAAAGAAAATTGTGCAGGCAAATACGAGGTTCATTAAAATTCTGAACTTTGTTTTATGAAAGGTAATAAGCGAATTTTAAAGGGGAATGTATCATTTTCACCGGGTTCAATTTGTTAAAATTTATATGTTTTAGGTTCAGCAAGTAGAAATGCTGCTTAAACACTATAATGTGTTTAACGTACTGCACATTCGTTTATGAGGTAATGAATATTTATTTTAAAATTCTAGTAATTATCAATTAATATTTTATTTTGTTTGAATTTGCACATTTCTTTTGGAGGTAAATAAGGTTTTCACTATAAGAACTACATCCAGAAAGTAAACTGAACAACGAAGGTGACGATTGTTGAGATGTTGGATAGAGTAAAACGAGGCAGCTGATGAGTAATGTTAGGAAGGGCCATGTGAAATATATAGGCAACAGGAAATGTAATGACTAAAGTTACTGTTCCGTTTTCAATCTGCTTTACATCACACCCACGCAGATAGGTCTTATGGCAATGATGGGATAGGAGTGTGAAGGAAGGCTCAATGAAGACGACATTCCTCAGATAAACATTTAATTTTACCTAATGCATGGATTTTCACGAAATGTTATGGGAATATCACCTACGTAAAAGTAGGGATATCACGAAAATTTCTTTCATAAAAATTAATATTTTTTGAAAATTTTAATTCAATTTTTTTTATAATTAATGAAGACGTTAATGTAAATTTGTAATTAGGTACATGCTAGCTCTTTAAAAAGCACTACGTATCGATTTTTCCGTAAATATTTTATGTAAGGAAATATATCGTACTAAATTTTGTGTAATTTTTATGTTCTAAAATTTTGGACATAAAAATCCCAACTCTTGAAAAATTTCTACAATCAAAACTTCCATACGCAGATTTCGTAACATAGCTGTTATTCATACTGTACCCATCCCCGAGAATATCAGGGTATCAATTAAATAATTCGGCTTCACAAATAATTATATATAAATAGAGTTCCTGGATGAGAACCTTCGGAAATCACTTCCCGGGCTCGAAGTCCCATCCTCCTACTGTCATTGAGTCAACGGCTAGAGCTCAAGAGAATACGGGTAATGGAATATTCGTAAAAGAAAAATGGGGACTACATTAAATATAATGAAAGTAGGATTCTCTATAATATAAGAGGTAAGGTAAGGGTATTTCTGCCCGAAGGCAGGTCCGAACCTACGCAGAGGTGTTCCTGAGCCGGAGTTTACGTGCGGTAGGGTGACCAGTTCCTTTCCGCTCCTCCATTCCCTTACCAGCCCGCCCCCTACCAACTTCGAGTGGCAACCGAACCAACTCCTGACCACGTATAATGTTGCTTAACTTCGGAGTTCTCACGGGATCCGGTGTTTCAACACGGCTACGGCCGTTGGCATGTAAGAGGAATACACTAATATTAGTGAATGTGAGTAGTTTTGTTCCCAATATTTACTTCAAATTTTATTAAACTAATAGAACCACCCAATAAAAACACGAGATAATGGCATATTATTACACATAAAAATGAACAATAGTAAGAAATCACTTGTATACAGTATGCCTCAAAGTCTTTATCAGTTCATACACATTGTAGGTTATCACTTGGCATACTTTGAATCACCTTATTAGCGCGAGTAATACTATATTCATTTTACACAAACGTAGGTTTTATTTATCATGAGCAATGACACTCGATGGTATCTATTCATTGAATGAATTGATTATAAGGTCTAATGACACTGTCTCATTAAGGCATACTCTTAGTTGGCCGTCATGGTTATGGAATTTATGAAGATAATTTAGTACCCACGAGATCACATCGCCGCATATCGAACACATGGTCTATTTGACCACATCAATTCCATATTATACTGCACACATACACGTATTTCTGGGTTTACCTGACCCTGTTATTGTGCCCTTTTAAAGGCACCCAATGCGGTGGTCTTCTTTCTTGATAAGTGCGCCGGCTGCTCCTGAAAATAATGACATTTAAAAATACCTACCGCCTCATGTAGATTCTTCTTCCTCAGGGGTGGTGCGTCCTTGGATCCCTCGGGTTGATGGGCCACACGTCGATCGGGGGGTGAGGAAATGAAAGATGGGGTAAACTAAACTATTAAATGACGGTACCCAAAGACTGAATTAAAATTTAAATAAATAAATAAATAAATAAAATGGTTTATTTAACAAAATTTGCAAAGTGTAAATGAAAGTAAAATGGTGTAATATAAAATAATATGAAATGAAATTTTTTTAAAACAATTAAAAGATCTGCATTACAATAAGTTAATTATCTGCCTTAATTAATTTTGACTGAAGATAGATTACATTTAAGTATTCTGGGTTACATCGAACCACTGTCTCCATGACAATGATGTGACCACATTAAAACACTGGTCAGAAATACAGCCTCATTTGGATAAATGATTTATAATACCTTGGTAAATGTCATCTCAAAATAAATTCAGTAATTAATTAGTTAATTTTGTTAATTCATCCAATTGACATTGACTTTAAGGTGTCTATCAAATATTTACCTCATATTCAAATCCATTTGGGAAGCACCCAACTCTAAAATAATAATAGAATGCACTAACCATGTGTAACAATGAAAAGAAAAAGAGAGAAAAACACAACAACCATGAACATGGTACTTTATCCATTATATAACCTTTGCCACATATTTAAACTACTCGTGGCTGAAAACAAGAAAATTTATTGAACCAAAAGCCCGAGTGCTACCATCACTCATTCAAATATTTAAACCTTACTTATTTAACTGTGATATTCTGGGCGCTTAAAATACGTAAATTAATTGGGGCGAGTGCCTCAAGTTTACATCTCAAATGAAAGCGATCCCTTTACATCGTTAACTTTACCTAGATTGCCGCTGCCTGCATTTTCATTGCGAATGCATATATTTGTGGTACCAACTCTAGATGGAGGCAGATCCCATCGTATTTATGTGACTCACTTGCGGCATTTGTGATACAACTGCTTGTTAAAGATCGCTTCATTTGCCTAACTGAAATGTAGTGGATTTCTAAGGCTTGGTGATTACTGACTGTCTTCTAGTATGAGCATACCACTACAATGGTTTTGACTATGAACTAATCGATGATCTCTTACCCTAACACATGAAATCTTATTTACATAAATGAACATGTCAATGGAGAAACACTGCTCCCAAGAAATACTGAAATTAAAATAACCTGACTACACCTATTTTATTTACATAAATCAAATACAAACGCTGTTCACGTATCAGATTCTAAAATAATACGGTGACAAAATATGTGCAAAGAAATGATATCATAATAAAAATCTAGATCCCAAAAAATCGCTGTTTAATAAAATTTAACATTAAAAAATGCGCAATATCGCAGTATAAAATATTACCCTGATTCAAGTAGCAAAATTACGTGAATTTGACAGGAATCTTCTAACCTCAGACGAAAAATGTCTGGACATGACACTATTCAATCTTTATGGATAATAATTATTGGTATTACATGCCATCAATGACTATACTTGACTGTCGAAACACACATTGATCGGTCGCTCTGTTCACAATTTACCTCGGACTCTAAATTGCGCATTTCCGAACATTTATTTTCCCTGGAAACTATTTGAAACAATACAGGCTTTCCGCCTACAACCATAACACATGTCGTCGCATATTTAACACTCTCGGTTAAATTATTCATCTCTCATTTCTATTTATTCATCAATATTCTCGACGTAGTAACTCATAATACGGCCTCGCTCGTATCCGGCGGGCGAAATAACTGTGTCGTTCACACATCCATTTTACGACATTATTCATGACATGGTCCAAATATCACATTTTCCATTTCTCAACGCAGAACATCAGGGATATCACTATTACTTTGCTCGTTATTTTGATCATCCACCGTTTCACATATTATGACATATCAGAGCTAACTTATCAATGGCTTCCTGTCACTAATTAATTAACTGAAATAACGAGATTGCCTCTCAAAAACACAGCTATCGAAATGTGTAACCACGTTACAATAAAGAAATTAACTTTCGCGTATCAACCAGATCGTCGCTAAGTACAAAGTATGAGAGCTACCGGAAACGGTCATCTGACGAATGATTACATAACATGAAATCATAAACTGAATGCGCTAATAGCAAAAGTAAACCTTTAAACTAACATGGCAGCATCTAAAAAATCAAAACGTCAACAAAAATACCGCTCAATACCATATTATTATTATTATAATCACTTTAAAAATCTGCACTACACCGTATGTAAATTTCTTAGTAAAATAGGATTCTCATATGTCAAAATGACTTACTTCAAAATGATCCAGAAATAATATGAAAACATTAACTTAAGGAAACTGCGCAAATAACACTCGCTAACACTTATTTATTCTTATTCTTATTCTTATTCTTATTCTTATTCTTATTCTTATTCTTATTATTATTATTATTATTATTATTACGATCCTAATTTTTATAATTACAATTATTGTAGCACTATGGCATTTATATTCGGAATCGCCAAATATAATTGTTGTAGTCTCACGTTTAACTCGAAATGCAAATGATATCAAACTATAATTAATACCATCCGATCCGTGAATTATTTACAATCCTATCTAAAATTCTAAACTACGTTTTTCTGATCATCGATTGTCCATAGTCCTACCTATTTACATATTTACATTCTGCTCATTTACCTCATTTGTGCTGGAGGCAGGTCAGATCATCCTCCGGACTCCGTCATGATGAATTTCGTACTCCATCTTCAAGCTGATGTTATCCAAGAGGTCACACAGGCAAACTTGATGCATTTTTACAATAGCGTTGCTCACGTCCATATTTATATTAGCACTCGCATTTTTAACACTCCTACGAAGAATATTCAATGACACTGCATTGAGCACCTGACGTGAAGTTGAAAGTCTGGACTCCGCTACCTGCTTAGCCTCCTGCTGTCGCTTCTTTCACCCCTCTCAGTTTGTTTGTGTAAAGGATTATTGGTTATTCACCTTCTCTGACCATAACACTGTACTCAAGGTCTTAGTGCGGCAGCATTCCACTTGTGAAAACAAAGTTTTTCTCCCTGTAACTGGCTTGACTAATTCTGCTCCCAAATACCTCACTTGCAATGATAGTTCTATGAGAGTGTGGAAAAATTTTAATGTAATGTTCCCGATGATGTGGAGAATTTTATAATCATCGTCCTCCAAAATATGACTTTTCCACGAAATATACAAGCTACACGTGAACTAGGGAATTGTTATGCAGCTACGTGTTACGAAGAAATTCATTGTTCATACCGGTCCTAGCACGTTATAAGTTCATCAAGGCAAGTGTTGAGAATATAACCACCATTGTCATTTGTTAATTTAATTGCCTGATTATCTCTGCATAAACTAAAGTTGAATAAAAGTGTGTCAAAGTGTTCATTTCGGCTAAGATATTACTCACACAAATAAATACATTATTCACTCGGATACCTACTAATGTATAAGACACTGAAGATTCTTACAAGACTGCGAATTCTCACTAGACTGAAATTCTCCCAGACTGAGAATTCTGACGAGACTGAAGATTACCACACTGGTGTCGTCGTTTTTGTAAAGTCCTCCCCCCACTTCGAAAATAGTTCTGTGGAAGGGATGGGGCGTAATAATCCTGCACTTGGGACCGATTTATCATACGTCCGTAGGTTATAATTCTAAGAAATGTGTTCTAAACATTCCTAATTTTGGTCCGGTTTACGTGTTACATTGCGTTATGAGAAACGATCACAGGTTAATTTATACGACGGCGCGCGTCACTGGCTCTATTTTCTGCAAGAGTATGGCGCCTTCCCGCCATGACTGTTCATTTCCTGGGCGATACCACTCTTCCATGTAAAATTGAAATGTTCTTATTTAACCACTGATTAACCACACATTTGCACTGATAAATCCTCAAATATTGTTTGGAAGTCAGGACACAATGTTTCACAGCTACTTCGGGCACCAAATCGCGAAATACTAGCTGTAGATTCCCGCTATGACAAGACATTAAAATTTGCAATTTTATGATCGGCTGAGACGTTCGCGCTCTTAGTAGTGTGGATTCTTCCATTTTCTGCCAAGGGATGACGGGTATTATTCGTTTCTCACTCGCTCTTCTGAGCAGGGCGCATTCCGATGTGCTGATTCCGTGGGAACTGGATAGAATGTTTCCACTTCTCGTCGGCATCATAAAACATAATTGGACGTACCACTCAGGCTAGCTACTTCCTGTTCGTGCTTTAAGACGTATTCTGTGGATATATTTTCAGTCTGAATGGCGCCTGAATGTTGCTTTGTGAGACTGCAAGCTTTTCCCAGCCTACTGGAGTATTCCCATATGCGAATTATTAAACATTTAATTCATACATTCATTATGCACATTCACTTATGGGTGCATTATATACGATGCGGATCAGCACAACGTTGTTTTCCTACCCATCACCATAAACACTTAAGAAAACCATAAATAAATACATGAATACATTACACAAAGAAATATTAAACACATTAGTAAACAATACATTTCGGAGATATGGGCTAGTCAAGCCATATGATGTCACCTCAAATCCATCATTATGACGTGGGTCGAACCCACGCACTCCAGCTTCCAAAGTGAAAAAATCTGAAACTCCTATCCCATTTATTAAATTATTTATTTAATGGTCATATTATTAATTATTGTGAGACATATAAAAATACTTGCATTACCATGTGAAGCAAATACTTAATCTATGTTCAAATTATTATGAAGATCCATACCAGTTAGTAAAATTAGGTAGAAAATATAAATTCAGCTGACGCGCCATTCTCCCTTGAAATTTATGCTTCACATGTACTAGAATTTTATGGGATCTTATGCACTATTTCATGCAAAGAAGTCCGCTGAAATATTATTGATTATCCTTAAATCACGGAATAAATTCCAATTAATAAAATAATCTTTCCCAGTCACACGCGTATAGTGTTCCCTACATTTAATATTATTAATTACACAAAATATACAAGATTTTCATTTAAAATTATATCAATATGCAAACGTGTAGATCTCATGCTTAATATATTTAAGAAAATGTACTTATCGATAATGGGTGTGAATTCCTGTCACCTCGAGTGTATACCTGGCGTTTTTTTTACCTTCATGACGACAGCTTCACTCTTAAATAGTCCTTGGTTCCTCTCCGTTGTGGTACCATTCATATCTTGAATTGTGGTCTTCTACTGTTGGAATCTCTCGACGTTCCCTGAAGAGATGAATGCTGGCACTAGGCGCAACTCTAGTTGTTTCCAATCCTGGGTTCGATGATCACTCATGAACATACAGGCAAAATGGGAAATTAGTTAATGAACACTGTTTATGCGTTTTCAAAGAACCTACTGGTGATTAGATCCACTTATTGATTCAAATGGACTGACCCGAATAGCGGTAAGTTTGTATAAATCACTATTCATTTCCCCTTTTATCACACAATCTGACTATTTGTTACCACGAGTGTCCATGAAGTATGCAACCGTTTTCCTATCAAGAACACAGTTCTTTTAAGTTAATGAGCGTCACTCACTGTTTAAATGCCTTAAAATCGGCCACTATTAATTACTGAATGTAATTGGCTGTCTCACTAAATCTAAGCAACCTGATGCGTTTGCCCATTCTCTGATAATTGCATCATAAGCCGTCATTAAAGTCACAAACATTTAAAGGATTAAATTTTGAAATAACACCTCTTTTAATCACCACTGTACTTTGTCTCGAACCACACGGCTTATTTCGCGATATTTACACCGCACTGATATGTTTTTCTTCGACACAGCACTTCACACACTGTTATCCATTTTTGCATAGTTCATCACTGACACATAAGTACTGCGCCCGCACAAATTACAATGGGTTCCTGCATCTAGGTCCAGGTTCAAATTATAGTATTTTGCTGAGTGGTCGGAGAGGTGGTAATCCACGCCACTAATCGGAATTCGGCTCTGCTAAACGTAATCTTTCAGCTACGTGAGGGTAATAAAATTATATCTCTTAACCCCTATTTTATACTGATATAGTTTTATGTCTATCCGATCATCGGGTTGTTCACAATCTCAAAAGCGTCCTTTCATAAATTCACTCGTCATGGTTTATCTCGTAACAACTCTCACCTTTTTCTTCATGTTGCCAAATCATAGCACTTAGCATCACTCTGCGCACTGCTATATAACGTGCGTCATGACCGATCCACTATGAAAGTATTGCGTTTATGTGTATCAAAAATTTACATAAAATATGCCGGTTCGAATGAGTCCTTACTTATACATTTCCATATATTATCACAGAAATAGGTATTCTTCTTCTATTTCTTAATCAAATATGGTGGATTGGCACCAATGGATGCGCTGTTGCATCAGTAAGGATTTTTTCTTAGGGGTTAACACGCCTTAATTTACCCCACTCTCTGACAAAATACACTTATACGCGTAGCGTCATCTCTTCTTCTTTCTCGCTCCGAGTGAGAGCGAGTTTTCAGTGTTCCGCGGTAATACGCTATCCTTCTCTCGGTACAGCACAGTGAGCTGCTCCCTTCGAGCTTGCGTAACGCAACTCGTGTCCCGGTCTTGGGCGTAAATTGCTAACTACGGCACTATATGCCACAGAATGTTGCGGAAAACGGCATATATGGTTTGACTAAGCCTTCTAACATGCCTATGGCGAGAAAATTAAAGCAATGTTCAAGTGACGTTTTCTTCCTGATTCATTACCTAAAAGTCACCAGAACCGTATGTTTATCCTTCATTCTCTTTCTTAGCAGCTTCTGTACGAATACTGGTAAATATGGAAGCTTGTCTCTTCTTCTTATCCTTCCCTAAAGAACGGAAGGTGATTCACCTGGATTTTGTTTTTTACAATGCAACTTTCCCTGAATCGAAGGTATGTCATGTCATGATCGTTGGCTATAGGTGCAGGACTTACATGTCCTGAAGTTGATGCGGCACTTTCCTCATGAAAATAATCTGTTACATTGACATTTCATGACCTTTCGTCCCTGGTTTGTTCAATGGAGACTCCTGGTCGGTAATAGCTGATCCCCATCTCTTCGTCGCTTAGCTAAGGCTGGTTATTATACGCATATTGTTTATTCCGTTGGATATAAGCTATCAATTATTACAGAACACTAACATTCAATAATAAGAGACCTTGGTACGCTACTATAAGAGGTTACTTGCGTGTGTACTTCACAAAAGTAAACAGACTGGCTACCACCGCAGAACTCACAAAAAATATTAAAAATACAAGAATAACAAAACGTATAGTTGTCGACACTATTGTACTGTAGAACCATCAGGAATACCAATACGAGCATACAATGTTGCTCATTGACAATCGGGTACTGAAATATCAGTCCCTAACGGGCTTTAAAAATTCATTCAGAATTATAGTATATCTTACAGCTGGATTCTGTATAAATATATCGGGAGAGTGTTGGGGGGGGGGTCTGTTCGTCCATACCATAGATGCGTACTTGCATAAAACAGGCACATTTGAGTGAATGGAAAAATGGCAATGACAACATTACCTAACAAAGCAGTTCAGCAGATGCCACGCCAATTTCTGCTGTGTGCAGCCTGGCAAACAAAGCATAACTAAAGTTATAAATTGTTTGAGTTTAACAGAATTTGTAACAAAAAAGAAGGAACTCAAAGCTTTAAATTTCAGTCATATTTTCGCCAAAATATCTATTTTTATCTCCGAAGTGTCACCTTAGGGTATAGTTCAAACATTTGCTTGGTGTGAAAATGGGAAACCCACAACTTCCCGAATCAAAGCTGATAGCTACGTGATTCAAACCACACAGCCCCTTGCTCCGTGACTGAAGCGATGGAAGATAGAACACCAAGCAAGCGTCTCCGAGGAAGGCCAAGAGATACCTTTATGAAGACATCCCTTGATAACACAGGTCTGCGAAACTATGAATAAGTCAAACGTGCTTCTCGAGATGGTACTAAATGCAGAAGAATTTTCTGTACGGTGCTACAGACTTGATGGACTTTCGCCTAACAAGCAACCACTGCTCAGCCCGAAGGCCTGCAAATTACGACATGACGCGTGGTCAGCGTCCCAGTCTTCTCGGCCGTTATTCTTTGCACTCTAGACTGGGGCCACCAATCTCACTGTCAGATCGCTCCTCGACTGTTCTGGCCTAGGCTGAGTGTTTTTCGAACCAGAAATTAGGTCCTGGTAAATATTTCTGGTGGGGCTGATGACCTATATGTTAGGTACCCATAAAAACATGCATCTGCATCAAAAACTTCTGTCTTGGTCTGGAATCGAACCTGGGGTCTTCTGGTTAGAGGCAGTGTCGTTATCCAACCATATAAATATGTTTCGTAATTCCTCAGAACCGTTTGTTTGCTGGACCAACCCTTGTCCCGTTTCTCTACGCGGTCGGGTATGAGGTGAGATGAATCTGTCGTGGCGGTTCTTTTTTTTTTATGACCGGATGCCTTTCTGATGTCAACCTCATCAGAGGAATTAATGAGATGAAATGAATGACGTGATATACGATAGTAGGAGAGAGAGGGTGAAACTCGGTACCGGCACATAGCCTACTCCAGTCGAATAGCACCAAGCGGTCTGCTCAAGGCTTAACGTCTCCATTTGACGGAAAAATCACCATCGACAGCGTCATATGCCCTCACTCCATATGAGCACTGCGGAAAAGTTTGGAATTTAATCCATGCTTTTGGCACACAATCTAGTGATTAGAAATTGCATAGCACCACCTCCTCTACCCTGCCGGCCCCGTGGTGTAGCAGTAGCGTGCCTGCCTCTTACCCGGACGCCCCGCGTTCGATTCCCGGCAAGGTCAAGGATTTCTACCTGGACTTGAGGGCTGGTTCGAAGTCCACTCAGCCTACGTGATTAGAATTGAGGAGCTATCTGACGGTGAGATAGCGGCCCCGGTCTCGAAAGCCAAGCATAACGGCCGAGAGGATTCGTCGCGCTGACCACACGACATCTGGTAATCTGCAGGCCTTCGGGCTGAGCAGCGGTCGCTTGGTAGGCCAAAGCCCTTCAAGGGCTGTAGTGCCATGGGATTCTTTTCCCCTACCCTACCGGCCAACATTCTGATGATAAAAGTTTGTAGACCAACGGGGCTCGAACCGGAACACCGCGTTTCCAAACCCTTTGGTTTTCAACGCTTTAACGACCATGGCAACCAGGTGGGCTAGAACCGTTCGTAAGAATGGAAGTTACAGAAATGAGAAATGAAGTTGCTCAAATATGTTAGGTCGGTGTTGGTAGCTTTACCGCCACGTAAAAGAAGCCCTGTGGGACGAAGTTCTGATAAAACGGCGTCTCCAATTGTGTTAAAATGGAGTTAGATGGACGCAAAACCAATATTATTAAAATTATGGAAAGTGAAATACAAACGAAAGACAGATTAGGACCATGCAATTGACATATAAGGAAATTAACAAACGTGTCTTTTGAAGTAGTGGAGGGAATCAATATATTGACCGGACTGAAGAGGAGTAATTTATTATTGATAATGTTATTGGTTTAAATTTCCACTAACTAATTTTACTGCTTTGGGAGATGCCGATGTGTTGGAATTTTCTCTCGGAGGTATTGGTTTACATGCCGATATATCTGCCAACAGTAAGCTGACGTATTTGAGCACCATCAAATACCATGGACTGAGCCGAGATCTAAACCACATACTTCTGGAAAAAAGAAAAAAAAACGAAAACAACGATGACCTACAACGTGAAATAACTAGTCTGGTAAATTTATTCCAATGAAAGATTATAATAATTGAATTTCTGAGCCAAAAATTGTTCCTTTCTACTTAAATCAACGATGGGATTATGTTAGCGCTGCGAAGATGAGTTGTAATTATCGATATTCGAATAGCTACGAACTCTGCTATCAAGGTTAATAATTATGCACCGAGAAGCTCTAGCAATGAACTATAGGGTGGCGCACGAAATGTCATACACTGGAAATTGTTTATAGAAAATGTAATATACAACATATTGAATACAAAATGGCGTTACAACATTCACTGACATGTGCATGGTTAGTCCGTGTGCAGAACATGTTCAATATGTCCAACTTCTCGGTGTTACAACAGCTTCGAGACGAACCTGCATGTTCGCGATCACTCTACGACACAAGTCCTCACTCAACCCTCGGAGAAAGTCACAATGGCCGCTTGCAATTGCTGTACGTTTTCTGGTTTATGGCTGTAGATTGTCTCCATCAAATATCCCCACAGGAAGAAGTCGCAGGGATTGAGATCAGGGCTATGCGGTGGCCAGGTTGAGCCGATATGAAAACGCTCGGGATATCGATGAGACATCACAGGGGGCCCGAAATGTTCGATCAGGAAGTACAGAACATTTGTCATTTTGTATGGAAACACGCCAAGGTTAGACTGCAGTATTCTCTGAATTGACCGACGAGAGATGCCCAGCTGAACACATGCAGTTCTGGTGGATTTGGAGGGGCTCCGAGCCACAGCCGCTCTCACAGCAGCAACATTCTCTAGTGAGCGGACCGGCTTGAGGCGGGGCCGTTTTCTCTCCAGTATGTTGCCTTCTGTTTCAAATTGCATCGTCAGTCTGTTTACCGTCTGCCGGCAGGGAGCCCACCGAGTATGGAAATGAACACGAAACCTTTCCTGGCTCCGAGCTACGCTCTTGTTTCAGCATAAAACAACACTATCTTCGCCTTCTGTTCACGAGTCAATCTCCCTTTGTCCGCCATGCTGTATAACTGGCAGCCAGTACGCATGCGCGAGATGTGGTGTTGCCTGTCGGATCACGCATGAAATAAGGTTTCTGTTCACGAAAGGATATGGTTGTGAGCCCAGGTTTACACATTTTATAAAACATTTCCGATGTATGACATTTCGTGCGCCACCCTGTATATCCAGTTGTAGTAATTTATCGCTTATTCACGAACGGAGTGTGTTTCAATATTACAAACCAGTGAATATTTCTGAAGAATTGGGATTGGAATTTCTGCGGCTAAACACAGGAACATCCTACTGCAATTCATTTTCATGAAAATGATAGCGTACATTCTGCTGGAATTATAGTAAAATACGCAACTAATACAATGTGAGAAACATAATCACAGTATCAGTTGTTGAAGGAAATTACACGCGGGTGAAAGAGATATCCAGAACTAATTACACCCTCAGGAACTTAAAAGGCTCGTAACACGTACTGCGACTACTAAACTCCGCTGAGTTAAATCACTTTCATTTGTGCTAGGCTTCCTCCTATGAGATAGTCTCTAGTTCAGCCCTTCTTGCCGTAGGGAAGGTGTCTTACCTTTGACAGACCATGATCATCTTTCGTATCCTGATATTACAGTAAATGGATCGTTTTTATATTTAACGCGATGTCCTTAATGTACAAGCAGTCAAAATCTACCTTTCTTTTCACTTGTTCGACAATGGAGCTGATGAATTTGGTGTTGATGCATAGTCTCTGAATTATTACTCATAACTGAAGAAACCAAGTTAAACGTTCTATAATGTGCTGGCGGATAGATAAATAAATACGACTGGTAGCGTATGCTCTAGGACAGGGATGGCGAACCTATGCCACGCGTGTCACTAGGTGACACGCGAACACGATTTCGGTGGCACGCCACATGAACATAATATTTTATATATACGTCTTGTACTACAGACAATGCATAACTTATAGTGTTTCACGTGTAAGAAATAAATATCGAAAATCTCAATACTAGTTCCATTTGGACTGCTACACTGATAGGTCCGGAAGTGAAGTGAGACAGTGTCGTTTTCTGGTGGTTTTGTATACGGAAATCGCAAACATGTTTTCGGTGCCGAAAAGAACAGAAACTTGACAAAGGTGGTGACCGTATTTTTTCAAGAACTCTGGCCAAGGGAATTCGGACTGACAAAAAGATGTGATGCCTGTGTTCGAAAACAATTGTATCCCCCACATTTAATGTAAAGCGCAATTTCGAGACTGGTCATTCAAATGTTGGTTCCATTTCAAATGAAGAAAGAAGAGAGTTTGTTTCACAAAATATCCAACATTACACAAAACAAACTAGTTCTTTTGTATCACCTGTTTCTATCTGTCTCACTGCATATTACAGCATGCATGGGATACAGATTTCTGACGGTGAGTTATTGAAAGAAAGTTTCTTATTGACGTTCGACACATTATTTGAAAATTTCCCTAACAAACAACTAATAATTAACAGAATTAAAGGAATGCCACCCAGCTGAACTGCTATCAAGGATAGAATAATAAAAATAGTGAAGATGTTTCGGAGCAGTTGAAAGCTAATTTGGATAACTCCCACATGGATGCAGTATATTTTGATGAAAGCATGAATGTGACCTTACAAACAAGGATGGCTGTTTTTTTTGTATTTTTTTTTTTATAGATTTCCTTATGGAATTGTGATGAAGGAGAAATTAGTTTAATTTATGAGCGTACAAACTACAACATGGAGAGATAATGAAGCTAATGGAGGAAGTGAAGTCCATTGGCAATATTAGTACTTTTGATTTTTATATCTAATAAGTACTTTTTAAAATTTGTTTTAAGTGCACCAACACAGATAGGTCTTGTGGCGACGATGAGATAGGAGAGGCTTAGGAGTGGGGAAACTGCCATGGCCATAATTGAGATACAGCCCCAAGGAATATGCAATCAAATGCATTTACAAGATATGTGTATAATAAATAAATACATGAATGAATCAGTAAATGAATAAATAAATAACATATTATGAAACATAATGGGGAATTTAGAAAGGAAGTCTCGAGGGTGGGGGTTGTAGGTTGTAGACATCCCGTAATGGAAGTGGAAAACAACAAGTGGCACAGTCAACAGATGATAATAATAAACCAGAGTTAAAATGGCACACTAGTAGGAAAAGGTTCGCCATCCCTGCTCTAGGATGTATCAAATAATACTAATTTTTACTTAACTACACAAGCACACCAGGACTACAGACTAGGATACACAACACATACATTTACAATCGTTCGCGCCCTCACCCTCCCTCTGATCTGTTCACTCACACTAAATATCCACACTACCGCTTATAGACTAACAAAAATCACAATAACTCTGACACTGACAGTCTAAATCAGCTTCAGAGTTATTCTCGCCATCGTTATGTTAGCCACTGAGTTCACAGCCTGCACAAATATCATAATCCCGTATGATGTGCGCTGTCCACTCACTGCCCGTTGCAGATTCCATATGGAAATCTACCGCGCTGCGCCTTCACAGCAGATGGACTGAGAGTCTAAACTCATCACCGGCAGGCAGGCAGACAGACAGACAGACAGACAGACAGACAGACAGACAGACAGACAGACAGACAGACAGACAGAACGAACATTCTGTTCCATGGACAGAATACTCACAGACACCGACACACAGACTGACTTTTCAACTCAGGATAAACCTGTCCTCGAACTGTCACCTTCCACTGCACTGACTCTCCCGCTGGGGGGTGTCCGACCCTCCATAAACAGGGAGGCCAGTGGTTCCAGAACAGTCCGTAAACTCGATACAGCCCCAGTCGTCTCGAGGTTTTTGTTAATTATGAGAGGCTGCCAGAGAGACCAGAGGGAGTTCGATACCTCCCACTACAAGTTCCCCCTTCCTGGAGTAAACAGAGAGGCAGCGGCCAATAGTCCAGCTCTGACGTCGTTAGCTTGTAGCACGTTACACTTGGCATGGCGGATACCGTCACAGTACATAAGCATGGTCCATAATTATTCAACCTTTAAGTTCTTGCTGGTGGTATTATCGTTTCACTGGTTATCCAGTTTACGCTCTGAATTGATAATTGTTTTACACCGTCCGATGTTTTGCTATTATTTGATCTCCATTTAACCATTATGGTCTACGTCGCCATTAATTTTATTTTGTATATATTCACGCATGTTCCTAATCACTATCCAGTAAAATATTGTATATTCTGCAATATACCAAGAGTGGATCAAAATGGGTGTGAGGAAGTGCAGCTAACTATAAAGAGAGCTGTTTCAGGAACTGGCAACTCTCATGAGAAACCCATGACATTAACAAGTATCCAGCGGCCAATGAAGAAGCTAAAAAAGCTAACTGTGATAAAAATAATTAAGGATATTTCATATGATATGAATAAATCGAAACGATACGGTGAGAAGACGATGTGTTAAGGCTTTCTGAGGTTCGGGAGAAAGCTAAAGAACCCTGTGAGAATCTTTTGAAAAAGCAAAACCTATTTTGACCTCTTACTGATGAAGATGTAGTGAGTACAATGAAGGAAACGAAGACTTGTAAACAACTGAAATTCAGAAGAGCTTAAGGGGGAAGGGGATTCAATGGCTCACTATACTTTATAATAAGATTATAAAAACAACTATTGCTGTAGACTGGAGGAAGAGTGCCATTATCCCAATTTATAAACTCAAAGGAGATGTTCAGGACCGTGGCAACTATAGAGGAATAAAGCTTCTAAGACATGTATGTCATTGAAGCAAGACTCAGGGAACTCACCCTAGTTACTGATAATCACTTCGGGTTTGTGCCATTCAGGCTCACAACAGACGTCATTTTCGCTCTCAGGATGCTGAAGGTATTGTACCGATTGTGTCGAGAAATCTGTATATGGTATTCATATACTTTGTAAATCATCATGACCGATTGCCACGTGATCATCTTTGATTGGCAATGAAGAGGAAAAATCTCCTTACCCGTACATCGCTTTCATCCAGGATGGTATACAATAGAAGCCAGGCCATTGCGAGATGGTCTTGAGGAAATTCAGAGGAATTTTGCAGTTAAGGTTGGTCTGCATCAGGGTTCTGATTTTGGCCCATACCTGTGTACTATGGGCATGGATGAATATCCACAAGGTAAAGCCACATAGAGTGTGTTCTTTGCGGACGACAGAGTGTTTGTGAGTGAAGGTGTAGGAGCATTACGAGGAAAACTGAACACCTTGCATGATGTGTGAGAAAGGAATATACTTGAAATGAACAGAAAGGGAGTGTGCAGTGGTGAAGGGTTAAAAATCGGAAATAAAGAAGCAAAGGCAACAAATACCTTCAAATATATTGGATCAGTCATACAAGATAATGCAAACGTCAATAGGGGTAGTACCAAGCCGATAAACAGTGGCTGCGCGAAATGGGCGGCAGCTATATGAAATGTCCCACTCGACTTGAAGGGGAGAATTATAAAATAGTTCACCAACCGGTCATTTTATATGGATCAGAATGCTTGACTAGTTCACATGTGGATGCTGAGATGAGTCAGTAAAGTGTCCATGCTGGACAAAATTCGAAATGACACCGTATGAAAATGTCTGAGAAACTGAGTTCTCTCTCTTTTTTTTTTTTTTTTTTTTTTTTTTGCTAGTTGCTTTACGTCGCACTGACACAGATCAGTCTTATGGCGACTACGGGACAGGAAAGGCCTAGGAGTTGGAAGGAAGTTGGCGTGGCCTTAATTAAGTTACAGCCCCAGCATTTGCCTGGTGTTAAAATGGGAAACCACGGGAAACCACCTTCAGGGCTGCCGACTGTGGGATTCAAACCCACTATCTCCCGGATGCAAGCTCACAGACTCGCCCGGTAAACTGAAAAATAAACCTTTAAGAAGGTTTTGTAATCTTCAACGACAATCAGATTAATATATGACTCAGAGAATGAAGAGCTTGTAGCAAAGGGCCAACCAGCCCTTGAAGCACCTAAAACAATACGGGGAGTGAATGTTGAGTTGTACCTGAAAAGCGCCATTGCCGGTATATATATAGAGAGAGAGACCAAGACAGACGCTACTGAAGTACTAAAAGAAAATCCGATGCTACCTGAATGGAAAGAAATACAGAAAGAGAATACATAATAAGCCTGCCTGTTCAGGCTGGTGTTGTTCTGACCGAAGGAAGGACAAACGTTTATTATGTAGACGCAAGTCAATAAATTTAGGAATAAGTTGATGCCACGTAAACCCAACAGCGAATAAAATATTAATAATTATAATTTATGATTTTGACCGAGCGGTGTGGCAGCGTGTGTTAACACGCTACGACCATGGAGCCAAATTCTGCATTCGTGAGACGAGCGGGTTCGAACCCCGCAGTCAGCTGTTTTAAGAATTGTTGTATTCAGTGGTTTCCCATTTCCACTTCAATGCAATGCCGGGAGCAGTTCCTATTAATAGGTCACAGCCGAATCCTTCCACTTCCTTACCAAATTTAATTAACCATCATCATCTTCGGTACCACCTCAGCGGAGCTTGGCGGCAGGAAGGGCATCCGGACGTAAAAGAAGCAATATCATTGTATCTCAACTCTCATTCCCGGGATGAGGAATTAGGACGAACGGGAAGACAAAAAGTGTATGGTTTGTGAAGACTCCTGGGGCAGAATGTTTTTCTGCACGATTTCTTTGATACGCCAGTAAATCTACTGTACTAACACGAGGCAAGCCGGGATGGAAACCTCAACTTGGGGTCAGAAGGCCAACGTTCTTTCGTCTAAGCCTCTTAGTCCGGCTCGTTTCTTGGAACTTTATGCCGCGCATTTTAAACATGTTTACTAGAGGGAATCTGAATAACAGAAATAATTAAATATACATTTTATAATCCACTGTGTGTTAAGAACGTATCTGGTACTTTGAGGACACTGGATGCTAAAGCACCGCGTATGTCCATCTAGAGAAGCACATTTCATGAGGGCATTGTACAACTTTGGCGTGATATATGGGACATGCAGCTGTTTTTACGTGAGTTATGTGTGGTGACAGCAAAATTAATCACTCTGGGCGACGCTTGTTGACAGTACTTTATTATCCAATGACGTCACGTAAAGAATTGTAATTAGTGTAATGAATTGGTTATAATAGAAATAAACACGCCGCATCAACCACCTTGTGACGTCTATAACGTGACCGTGACCGCTAACCGGAGGCCAGACTGAAACTCCCTCTCTATTCAGTTTCGAACTGAAACATCATGTATTGAGCAGTGGCGTTTTAGCTTCAGGCTTTCTGTATGGATGGCAGAGGTTTGAATCCTGGTCAAACCTGGTTTGCAATTTTCTTCTCAAAATTTAATTCATTAGGAAAAGCCTTAAATCACCAACCAAAACCAGAATAAACATTTGTAGCTCCTGTGACCCTAGAAATATCTCGGAAACGAGAATTTCTACTTACAAATCACAATATTATGCAGAAGAACTGCATAAATTCTCATAAACTTATCTGTGTCTAACGTATTGGAGGAAATTGCACCTTTCCTAGCTTAAACTTACATACATAAATACACACATCTTCACTACGGACTGATAAGTCGTTCAGCATTCAGTCTGCAAGTCCCTATGAGCTAACTATCTACCTCCAAAATCCTATAATTTAAACTTGCTCTGTGGCCTTATCATGAACAGCGGCGTGGCTACTGATTAGCGTGCTGGCCTTTGGTCCATTGGTTTCCAGGTTCGATTCCTTCCTGGGTCTGTGATTTTAACCCGGGGGAGTGAGTCGTCTTCAGTATCAGATTTAATTCTTGGTAGGGCCCTATCCTCACAGAAGCTGTGGTCACCCATGTGCGTCAACCTAAAAAGAACTGCATCAGGTCGCACCGAGCGTGTTGGCCGTGCAGTTGGCGACTCGTAGCTGTGAGCCTGCATTCGGGAGATAGTGGGTTCGAGCCCCATTTTCGGCAGCCTTAAAGATGATTTTCTGTGATTACACATTTTCACAGCAAAATAGCCCAAATAAAAGCCACAGCCCATTCCTTCCCACTCCTAGCCCTTTCCTATCCCATCATCACCATAAGACCTATCTGTGTGGGAGTGAAGTAAAAGCAGCACCGACTCCACGGAGACCATACTCGATTATCATTGTTTCGTATCTTGAAATCATTGAAAACTGAGTCATGATACCCAGTACTCCATGACAGTACACTCACACACAGTGTGTCTCAACTGCCATACACTGTCCCCTCCATACAAAGAGGCCAGATTTTTCCAGCTGCTTCCCGTAAGATAGGTTTTCCATTGTTCTGGGTTAGGGCCTTGAAGTATCGTAAGGGAAAGGAAAAGCACATTCCCCTAAAAGACCGTCCTTCCTTCAGTGAACGACTGGTGACGGACTAATAGGCATCTGCGACGTTGAAACCTCCTGGACGGAGCCATACCGTCTCCCTCCGAACGCCTTGAAATTCCAAGCTGTCCAAATATATAATATTTTGGCCCCGGAAAATATCGAAATATGGAGATAATTTCAATGAGAGTCCAGACCTTTGTTTCGGAGTAACTGCTGGCTAAACGGTAAGTCATTTCACAAAGCAGATTACACAATCGTTGTTCAATTTGGAGAGATCTTCATCTTTGGTCCTATGACTTATTGTCGTATTTCTATTCTTTATACGTTAGATAGCGCTGCATTGCCCGATTATAATCAGAACTCTCTAACTAAATTGTGATTGGAATTAGGAAAAGGGGCCTGTCATCATAATGAAAACTCTCCATCTCTACTGTGAATGGCAATTTACAAGTGAGCCTGCCGTTATAGTAGAAACTCCCGACCTCGATTGTGAATGTCACCAGGAACTGTGGCGTGCCAGTATCATCAAAACTTCCCCAACACGCGCCTTACATCTGAAACGACGTATGGGGTTCTGCCCGTTCTGTTTCTCGTGTAGAGCTAAGAGACATGCAATTTCATATAATGTAACTCACTGTGTGTACAATAATTTACGTAGAAATCCGTATACAAGATCGAATACTATAGCGTAGTACGGGTACATATCGATGGCCTAGAATGAAAACCTTGTATATCACAAAGTTCTTCCTATCCATTACGTCCCTTAAGACTGGTTACGCCTCCCAGCCACACATGAATACGCAGTCCATCAGAACAATGTTCGTTGTGTTCTTTATTCCTATGCCGACGTGTGAAGGAAAATAAACCTTACCGTACCCTACTATAGGAAAGTATGTTTGCGTGACGTATTTAGTAACTCCTAGAGTATAATTTTTATAAGGTTCATTTTCCTTTACGCATCAGCATAGGAAAATAAACCCAATAAACATTGTTCTGATGGACTGCATATTCATGTGTGGCTGGGAGGCGTGACCAGTCTTGAGGGAAATAATGGATAGGAAGAACTTTTTGAGATACGAGGAATTCAATCTAGGCCATCGATATGCTAGCTTAATCTAAAATCCGGTCGCTCCGTGTTTTTAGCATCAGCAACACAACAGCCTACTGACGATTTCAATGCATGGAAGCTACACGCGCGTTTGTCCTAGTCTTGGATTCAAAGCAGTGAGTGCCTCTGATAAGACGATTTTATGAGTTATGTGCTGTTCTGTTTTCTACATTTAATCACTAAGTGGGTGACTTGTGATTATTTATGATCCATGTGTGTTAATTTCAGCCAGTCCCTTAAATCCAAGCAACTTTTCAAGAGAGTTACCCAGGTGGAAAAGGTTCAGGTCGAAGAACAGTATATGTTATTTAATATAAATTTCTGACTACGATAAAGGTTTAACCCAATAAGCCGAAACGACAGCGTTTCACTGGGGTAGTTTAAAGAATTACCTATAGAAGACAAATTTTACATTACAAAAACTGAAAGAAAATATTCTCCAGAAGTTTTACAACATTTGCAACGTGAACTAACTGTTGCAATGCATAGTTTCTTACTGTTAGAGAAAATACCAGAAAAGATTGACAACGAACGTGGGAAATTTCGGCATTTACTTCCAGCGGTAGCCTCCATGGGTCAGGTAGTATCGCGCCGCCCTCATACCCCTGCTTTCCGTCGTTCAAATCCCGGTCACTACATGTGAGATTTGTGCTGGACAAAGCCGAGGCGGGGCGGATTTCTCTCCGGTTACTCCGGTTTTCCCTGTCATCTTTCATTCCAAGAAAACTACCCAGTACCACCTGTCAGACACTTATCATTGCCCCAAAGGAGTGTAACAGGCTCCGGCAGCCGGCACAGTTATTCCTATCCTCACATCTAGATAGGACCTTCATTCATTACATTCCTGACGCGGTCAAATGGCTGGGAACAGGCAGCATATTTCCATTTTCACTTTCATAACGCTGATAAGTGATAAACGTGTTAAAACAGCTAACGATACCGTTGTATGTCGCATGATTGCCACTGAATTCTAGCACACACAGCAACGACTGTTGCGCTCGCATATAGGAACACTGTGCGGTTGGAATGCTCTCACTGTGATTTCCAAGTGAAATTATTTTCTATCCCCTAGAGACCATGTTTAGAGTCGGTGGTGGGTATGACAGGGTACGGCGGGCCCCTTTACGGCGTCTCCCAAGCCTGATGATTTGTGGCAGTTGTGTGAATTTCGGAGAAGTTAAGGTGGGTGCAGCCGTGGCCTGAAATAGGAGGTGTTCCGGCATTCGTCACAGTGCAGGAGTGTGGAAAATCACGGAAACACATTCTCAGTACAGCTGATGGTGTGGATCAGACTCTCCACCTCCCGAATTATACATTCATATCTAGCCAAAACTAGCCACTGATAAGCTGAAGTCTACTCTAATCGGTCGGTGTTTAGTTCAGTAAAGTCCATCACAGGAGAAATTGAAAATATTCTAGATAAACTAGATAATCTACGCCTGTATAGTCCGCAGATTTTTAAACATATCTTGAAGGAAAGGCACGATTTCAATAATTACATTATAAGAGATTTTGCATTGATACTTTTTTAAACTTAGACGTATAGCAGTTCTTTGATTCGCAATTAATGAAGTTAATAAAAGAATAGAAATTAATAGAAAGTAAGGAAACAACGTAGTACCAGCTTCCAAGCTAGAAGACGTCAATTAACATTTGAATTCAAAATAACCCATGACGCAACAGCCCTGAAGGGTCATGACCAACCAAGCGAGCACTGCTTAGTCCAAAGGTCTTCAGATTACAATGTGTTGTGTGGTCGGTACGACTAATCCTTTCCGTCATTATTCCTGGCTATCTAGACCGGATTCGCTACCTCACCGTCAGATAGCTCCTCAACTATAATCACGTAGGATGAGTTAACCTCGAACCAGCCCACAGATCCAGGTAAAATTCCCTGACCTGACCGGGTATCGAACCCGGGTCCTCCGAAAAATAAAAATAAAACGCAACCCCCAAAACACTGGACCAGTTTCCTTTAACATAGGATCATTGAAGTTAGCAAGGAATATGGTTTTAAAAATGAATTCTTATCAGTCCTTTATGGGAACACTACCGAATGCGTGTCACTTATGAAGGGCCTAGAGTTCTGGATAATGAAATACTGAACTGGAAATAGGAAACAAAATTAATATCGGCCTTAGAAAAAGTGTATTTCTGAATTAAAAACATATTGTGCGCAGCTGCGAATTCCTGTGTGAAACTTGCTGACTTGCCTTGAAATGTTACGTGTTTTTGTGATGTGTTGCGGTGTCAAAAGCTGGACGCTAACAACTTCATCAATCAGCCGACTCTTAACTACTGAAAAGTGGTATTTATTATTATTATTATTATTATTATTATTATTATTATTATTATTATTATTATTATTATTATTATTATTATTATTATATAACAATGTTTTTACGTTCCACTAACTACTGTTTTCGAAGACGCCGAGGTACAGGAATTTTGTCCTGCAAGACTTCTTTTACTGTAATTGTCAGCAAATCTACCGACATGAGCCTGTCGTATCTGAGTGCCTTCCAATATCACCGGGCTGAGCAATGATCGAACCTGCTAAGCTGGGGAGAGAAGGACAGTAGTATTGTAGTGTTGTATTGTAGTGTAGTCGTATATTAATTACCTTATTGTAGTGTAATCTTTCAGTACTATCCCAGACAATATATCCCTCCGTTCATTTATTTTTTGCAAATAAGTTATTTTATTTTTATTTTCATTTTTTCCGTAAAGAATGGCTAAGGAGCGCGAGTGTACGAACTGAGGGTGTAGCGAGGCATTGAGGGGTATGAGGGACGAGTTGGAGAGTTTGAGGGAGATAATTAGCATTCTCACAGAAGACAGGAAGGAAGATAGGACTCCCTCAAACTATGTACAGGTTACAATAGGTGTACAAGAGGGACGGGAAGGAAAGAGGGGAATAGTAGAAGACAGGTGGTCTAATGTTCTAAGGGGAAGGAGATTGCAGGCTAAGGGCTCTATCCAGGATCAGAATTCAGGACAGGTGTCTGCGCGAAATCGGTACGAGACACTCCAGGTAGAACAACGGAGGGAAGATGAGGGACAGGGAACTGTTGCTGAGATGTGTGGAAGTAGGAGGAAGCGAAAAGGTAGGAAAGGGAAATGTAGAGTAGAGGATAGGAAAAGACAGGTGGAACAGGGTCATGGGAAGGATAAAACGGAGGAGGAAGTAGCTTCTGCAGCTATCAGGACAGATAGGGCTGACCAGGAGGGGAGGGGATCAAATGAGGTGGGTAGGGTTGAGGCTCTGGTCATGAGGGATTCCATGGTTAGACACGTGGGGAAAGTGTGTGGAGGAAAGGGAACCAGGGTAGAATGTTATCCAGGAATTAGGTTGAGGCAGATGTTGAGGAAAGTAGAAGAGAGGGAGGAGGGGAAAGAGAAGGTGGTAGTGTTTCACGTTGGTACCAACAACGTAAGGCAAGCTGATATAAGTACCAATATAGTTGGAGATGTGTGGGTTCTGATAAATGCAGCACGGGTGAAGTTTAAGAAAGCGGAGATTGTTATTAGTGGAATACTGTGTAGGAGGGACACTGACTGGAGGGTGATTGGTGGTTTAAATGAGACTATGGAGTGGGTATGTGGGAAACTGGGAATGAAATTTCTAGATCCTAATGGGTGGGTAGGAGATAGGGATCTGCGCTCAGATGGACTTAACTTAAACCGCAGTGGTACGTATAAGTTAGGAAATTTGTTTGGAAGGGTAATATGTAGGCACATTCAGGGAAACGGGGTGGCCTAGGAAGCGGTGATAAGGGAACAGGGATGACATAAAATTGTTAGTGTTGAACTGTAGAAGTATTGTAAAGAAAGGAATAGAACTAATTTAATAGATATATATTTACCAGATATTGTAATAGGAGTTGATTCATGGCTGAGAAATGATATCATGGATGCAGAAATTTTCTCACGGCACTGGAGTGTGTATAGTAGAGATAGGATAGGAATGGTGGGAGGGAGAGTATTCATTCTGGTGAAAGAAGAATTTGTAAGCTACGAAAAAGTTAGAGATGAGACTCATGAAATTCTAGGTGTAAGGCTCATTTCTAAAGATAATAGGCAACTTGATAAATTAGGAGTGTGCAGACCGGGAAAGGATAGCACTGACCCAGATTCGGAATTATTTGATAGGATAGTCGGCTATGTGGGAAACGACATGGAAAAAAATGTGATTGTAGCAGGAGATCTGAATTTGCCAGATGTCAATTGGGAAGGAAATGCAAACGACAGGAAGCATGACCAACAAATGGCAAATAAGTTAATATGGGAAGGACAGCTGATTCAGAAAGTGATGGAACCAACCAGAGGGGAAAATATCCTGGGTGTGGTAGTGATAAAACCAGATGAGCTCTATAGGGAAACTGAAGTAATAGATGGTATTAGTGATCATGAAGCTGTTTTTGTCGTAATTAAAAATAAATGTGATAGAAAGGAAGGTCTTAAAAGTAGGACTATTAGGCAGTACCATATGGCTGATAAAGCAGGCATGAGGCAGTTTCTAAAAAGTAACTATGATCGGTGGAAAACGGTAAATAAAAATGTAAACAGACTCTGGGATGGGTTTAAAGAAATTGTTGAGGAATGCGAAAACAGTTTTGTACCTTTAAGGGTGGTAAGGAATGGTAAAGACCCACCTTATTATAATAGAGAAATAAATAGACTAAGGAGGAGGTGCAGACTAGAAAGAAATAGAGTTAGAAATGGCTGTGGAAGTAAGGAGAAATTGAAGGAACTTACTAGAACATTGAATCTAGCAAAGAAGGCAACCAAGGATAACATGATGGCAAGCATAATTGGCAGTCATACAAATTTTAGTGAAAAATGGAAGGGTATGTATAGGTATCTTAAGGCAGAAACAGGTTCCAAGAAGGACATTCCAGGAATAATTAATGAACAAGGAGAGTGTGTATGTGAGGATCTTCAAAAGGTAAAAGTATTCAGTCAGTAGTATGTAAAAATTGTTGGTTACAAGGATAAGGTCCAGGTAGAGGTGGAGACTAAGGCCAAGGAAGTATTAAAATTTACATATGATAATAATGACATTTACAATAAGATACAAATTTTGAAAACTAGAAAAGCGGCTGGAATTGATAAGATTTCTGGGGATATACTAAAGACAATGGTTTGGGATATAGTACCATATCTGAAGTACTTATTTGATTATTGTTTGGTCAGAGGAGCTGTACCAGATGAATGGAGAGTCGCTATAGTAAGCCCTGTGTATAAAGGAAAGGGTGATAGACATAAAGCTGAAAATTACAGGCCAGTAAGTTTGACGTGCATTGTATGTAAGATTTGAGAAGGCATTCTTTCTGATTATATTAGACATGTTTGTGAAATTAATGACTGGTTCGACAGAAGGCAGTTCGGATTTAGGAAAGGTTATTCCACTGAAGCTCAACTTGTAGGATTTCAGCAAGATATAGCAGATATCTTGGATTCTGGAGGTCAAATGGGCTGTATCGCAATTGACCTGTCTAAAGGATTTGATAGGGTGGATCATGGGAGACTACTGGCAAAAATGAGTGCAATTGGACTAGACAAAAGAGTGACTGAATGGATTGCTATATTTCTAGAAAATAGATCTCAGAGAATTAGAGTAGGCAAAGCTTTATCTGACCGTGTAATAATTAAGAGGTGAATTCCTCAAGGCAGTATTATCGGACCTTTATGTTTTCTTATATATATAAATGATATGAGTAAAGGAGTGGAATCGGAGGTAAGGCTTTTTGCGGATGATGTTATTCTCTATAGAGTGATAAATAAGTTACAAGATTGTGAGCAACTGCAGTGTGACCTCGAAAATGTTGTGAGATGGACAGCAGGCAATGGTATGATGATAAACGGGGTTAAAAGTCAGGTTGTGAGTTTCACAAATAGGAAAAGTCCTCTCAGTTTTAATTACTGCGTTGATGGGGTGAAAGTTCCTTTTGGGTATCATTGTAAGTATCTAGGTGTTAATATAAGGAAAGATCTTCATTGGGGTAATCACATAAATGGGATTGTAAACAAAGGGTACAGATATCTGCACATGGTTATGACGGTGTTTAGGGGTTGTAGTAAGGATGTAAAGGAGAGGGCATATAAGTCTTTGGTAAGACACCAACTAGAGTATTTTTACAGTTTATGGGACCACCGGGCGGGTTGGCCGTGCGCGTTGAGGCGCGTGGCTGTGAGCTTGCATCCGGGAGATAGTAGGTTCGAATCCCACTATCGGCAGCCCTGAAAATGGTTTTCCGTGGTTTCCCATTTTCACACCAGGCAAATGCTGGGGCTGTACCTTAATTAAGGCCACGGCCGCTTCCTTTCGACTCCTAAGCCTTTCCTATTCCATCGTCGCCATAAGACCTATCTGTGTCGGTGCGACGTAAAGCTCCTACCAAAAAAAAAGGTTTATGGGACCCTCACCAGGATTACCTGATTCAAGAACTGGAAAAAATCCAAAGAAAAGGAGCTCGATTTGTTCTGGGTGATTTCCGACAACAGAGTAGCGTTACAGAAATGTTGCAACGTTTGGGTTGGGAGGAATTGAGAGAAAGAAGAAGAGCTGCTCGACTAAGTGGTATGTTCCGAGTTGTCAGCGGAGAGAAGGCGTCAAATGACATTAGTAGACGAATAAGTTTGAGTGGCGTTTATAAAAGTAGGAAAGATCACAACATGAAGATGGAGTAGGAATTCAAGAGGAGAAATTGGGGCAAATTTTAATTTATAGGAAGGGGAGTTAGTGATTGGAATAACTTACCAAGGGAGACGTTCAATAAATTTGCAAATTCATTGAAATCATTTAGGAAAAGGCAAGGAAAACAACAGATCGGAAATCTACCACCTGGGCGACTGCCCTAAATGCAGATCAGTATTGATTGATTGATTGATTGATTGATTGATTGATTGATTGATTGATTGACAGCGTATCAACCGTCTAAGCCACTCAGCCTGGCGGGGGAAATTAACTCAGTACCTATGAAACTTCCACAAGTGAAATAAATAGTTCTCTACAGGATGGTGAGATGAGGCGTCTTTCATAGAAGAGGCGTCTGTACTTCACATCACAGGCTGCCAGATCACACCGACCATCTGCCATCTAATGCCTGTGTTCGATATAATATGTGTCTCATTCATAGCCATCCATCGCATATTCACATCACAGACTGCAAGATCGCAAAGAACATCTGTACTCTAACGCCCCACTTTGATAATATGTCTCTCAGTCATGGGCATCCATCAATACTTCACGTCAAAGCCTGCAAGATCACATCGACCATCTGTACTATATCGCCTCTCTTTGAGAACGTCTCCCTCAGGCGTACTTCACATCAGAGCCTGTAGGGTTTCTACAGTCGTAATATTAAAGGACCGGGCGAGTTGGCCTTGCGGTTAGGGGTGCGCAGCTGTGGGCTCGCATCAGGGAGATAGTGGGTTCAAACCGCACTGTCGGCATCCCTGAATTCCATGCTTTCCCATTTTCACACCATACAAATGCTGGGGCTGTACCGTAATTAAGTCCACGGCCACTTCCTTCCCATTCCTAGGTCTTTCCTGTCCCAACGTCGCCTTAAAAGACCTGTCTGTGTCCGTGCGACGTAACGCAAATAGCAAAATAATAATAATAATAATAATAATAATAATAATAATAATAATAATAATAATAATAATAATAAATAAAGAAGCGTTCTGACAGCTAACGAAGGAAGGGTCCATTTACTGGCTGCCTGGCTGGACACAACAGAGTCGGGTTTAGGGTTGCCATGGAATGTGGGCGGTCTCATTGCGGTCGTCATGATGACTGCTGTTCGCGTGGAGTAGCTTGGATGGTGTTGCCAAACGTTTCACTTCCCTGTCAGATCTTGCCACACGCTACAATAGAATACAGTGGTCTGAACTAACACGAGAGGGACAAGGAGAAAGAAATGTGGGATTGTGGCAACACCGCGCATTGGCACAACAGTAACATCGCGTTACCCATTTTGTATTAACAATTTCGTAACGTTAATTTTCAGATTACAGCCCCAACCGTAAAATATATTTATGCCTTTGGTTTTATTACTATTTGATTTACGTCGCACCGACACAGATATATCTTGTGGTAATAATAATACTGGCGTATGGCCTCCGGAGAGGCGTGGTGCAGGTCTTTTTCTAGTAGACGGCCTATTACGAGATCTGCATGTCTGTGAAGATGAGGGTCCTATCTAGGATGATTTCTAATGTTGAATACGCCACAGACACCCAGCCTCCGAACCATTGGAATTAACCAATTACGGTTAAAATCCCCGACCCGACCGGGAATCAAACCCGGGACCCTCTGAACCGAAGGCCAGTACGCTGACCATTCAACCAACGAGTCGGACGATCTTATGATGACGATGGGATAGGGAAGGCCTGGGAGTGGGAAGGAAGCGGCCGTGTTCTCAATTAGGTACAGCACCAGCATTTGCCTGGTGTGGAAATGGGAAACCACGGAAAACCGTATTTCACGGCTGCCGACAGTGGGGTTCGGATCCACTAACTCCCGGATGCAAGCTCACAGCTGCGAGACCCTAACCGCACGGACATCTCGCCCGGTTTTACGTCTATAAGGAAAGGAACCGTGAATATGGGTGACGAAGATTATTCTGGACGCAGAGTACCCAACAATGGTTGAAATCCATGACATGGCAACCCTAGTAAGGAAATAAAAGAGGTATAATTACTCCAGGATGGTCGCCAACCATCTGCAACGAGAGGACGCCGGAAGGGGAAGAAGAAGAATGGCGAAGCTGATGATATAAGGGTGAAAGTTTGGCTACTCTGATGTTAATTAATGCCGAGATCTGTTAGGTTAATGCAGACACTCTAGAATGTAGGACGCTCCTGGCACACCAGAGAGGAAACTTATTTCACAGTCGACTGCTCCACTTACGTTCGCGGCGCGTAATCCCCAAGATTTATAAACGAGGATAAGCTGAAGCAGTTAACTGCGACTTTTATTTGTTCTGAATACGTTCTCTCCTAGGCTCCTCTCCTTCAATAGAGAGAGTTGACCGTAGCACATTGAAAAATTCTTAATGTAACGTCGGATATTCTAAGAGTATTCGAAATGAAATAATATGTGCTTCAATTATTGCAGAATTTGATTAAAATCCGTATCGAGTCATACGTTTCAGACAGTTGTATTACCTAAAGCGGGACTGAGTGGCTCAGAGCCTTCTGACCCCAACTTGGCAGGTTCGATCCTGGCTCAGTCCGGTGGTATTTGAAGGTGCTCAAATACGTCAGCCTCGTGTCGGTAGATTTACAGGCAGGTGAAAAGACTACCGCGGGACTAAATTTCGGCACGTCGGCGTCTCCCAAAACTGAATCCTTGAGGCTCATTATATTTCAAGTTTCATTATGAAACAGGTTCTCTTTTTTGTTGTTGTTGTTATCTAGTAGTTGGGAGTCCCGAGGCGAACAGTAAGCCTGTCTACTCATCTGTGTCTGCTAGTTGCTTTACGTCGCACCGACACAGATAGGTCTTATGGCGACGATGGGACAGGGAAGGTTTAGGAGTGGGAAGGAAGCGGCCGTGGCCTTAATTAAGGTACAGCCCCAGCATTTGCCTGGTGTGAAAATGGGAAACCGCGGAAAACCATTTTCAGGGCTGCCGACAGTGGGGTTCGAACCTACTATCTCCCGAATACTGGATACTAGCCACACTTAAGCGACTGCAGGAGGCAAGGCAGGGAGACTGATGTTAATTTTGTGATACTACAAGAAGAAGAAGGCAATTTTTAGTGAGGGAGGAGTGGGTGGCAAGGCGATAGAACTTGGCGGGATGATTTTCTGGACTATTAGTTGTCGGGAGGGCATGGCTGGCAGTTGTGGTGAAAGGTGGGGATGGGGGGAGAAGGTTTAGAAGATGGTAGATGAGAGCGGAATTTTCGTGGCTGGATGGGAATAATGGCGGAGGGGTGGAGTGGTTGAGAAGTGGTGGGGGATGAGATTGATGTAAGTGCCTGGCGTGCCTGTAGTGAGCCCTGATGGCTCGCTTGGTGACTGGGCACCCAGGGAAAGAGGCAGCATAGTTTCCCTCGCAGTTTGCACACCTCGCCTGGTCACGAGGTTCACTAAGTGAAAATTATTAAGTTGTTGTTTTCTGAAAAAGTATAACCTCCAGTTCAAGTTTTAAATTAAGTTTGATATTGTAGATAGACCCATTCAAGCCCTCACCTTCTTTCTCTATCTGCGTTCCACACATACACCGGAACAATTATGATTATTATTATTATTATTATTATTATTATTATTATTATTATTATTATTATTATTATTATTATTATTATCATCGTTTGTGCCTGCTTAGTACCAAGGGGCTCGTTTTGACCCTTTACATGGGTTTGCTGTTTCTTCTTTGTCCAGAAAGCTTTCATTTTCTGGCTGTGTGGCAGACTCCTCTCCTCTGTCTTCTCATTGACTCGGTGTTCTCCGGAAGACTCCGAACAGACATGATTGACCCATGTTCTGCGGTGTCACGTGTTTGCTGTTGTATGAACAAGACATCTTACTGTTTGTTTATAATTGAGAGAATTGTTTGTGTATTTCAGTACTATTACTGTTCTCAGAACAATTTTAGTTTATTTGAAGTTACAGTGTATAATGTGCCTGACCGTGTCGGGTTACCTTTATAGAAAGGCTGAACTGTGTAAAACAGGTACTGGGTAAACGATTCTCGCAACTGAAGTATGCAGATAAATTGCTGATATTTTAAAATGGTAAGCCTACTCCACATTTTCCCCGGAATAAACCTCCTCGTACTCTTAATTTCCCTGTCTTGGGTATTGGGTCTTTATGACGTCTTCGCAATTCATTTAATCCTTATTATGTCACCAGCAAGCCTTTCGAGAAGACGCGCATTATTATTATTATTATTATTATTATTATTATTATTATTATTATTATTATTATTATTATTATTATTATTATTATTATTATTATTATTATTATTATTATTATTATTATTATTATTATTAGGGGCTGCCTGGCCGAGGCGGTAAAGGCGTGCTCGGTTCGCCTAGAAGGACGTGGGTTCGAATCCCCGTCAGGAAGTCGTAAAATTTAAGAAACGAGATTTATACTTCCGGAGGTGCATATGGCCCTGAGGTTTACTCCACCTACACCAGAAATGAGTACCAGGTTAATTTTTGGTGGCAAAGGCGGCCGGGCGTAGAGCTAACCACTCTACCCCATCACGTGCCGCGGTTAACAATGGTGGAAGCCTTTACCTTCCACTCATCCAAGGGCCTTCATGGCCTGTACGGAGGTGTCTTTGCCTTTTTTTATTATTATTATAAAATGAAAATGTAAATTTTTACAGCATTACCAATGGTCGTACCCATCCTTCACTGGTTTATTATCTTCTTCGGTAGATCAGTGGTGGTGTACGACCAGTGATCACGGGTTCGATTCCGAACAACTATGCCTTCCTCATCGTATATACTTCCTGACCTCATACCTCCGGCTTAATTGTTTATATAACAGAGTGCTGGAATTTCACTGCCGTCTACTTCTACATCCTTGTAGGAGGACACCAGGGCTGCTGTAATATAATTTTCTTTTAACGGTAGATATACTAAAATGAAATGACAAAGACGTCATAATCACGCGATCCCCAATTCAGAGGAATTGAACGTACGACCAGGTTGATTCCAAGAATTGAACCGGGGCCACAAAGCTGGGCTTTGCTAAAAACTGTGCTACCATTTCCACTGATAAAGCGTAGAGTTTTGGTAGAGGCAGAGGCCTATGCAGTAGCTTGTGAAACAGCATTGAGAACAGAGCAGGTTACACCAGTGGCTCAAAACGCTTAAGATTTCACGTTCACTAAAATAACTGTAGAAAAGGCTGGGGATGGCGGGGAGGTGTAGCCTAATTAAACTAAGTCTAGTGGTAGCCCACGTCTTGATCCCAGCATACGCCACTGGGCCAAACGATTCCAAGGAGGTGACAGATAGAGATGGGCGCGAATGAAGCCTGGAATTGAGGGTATCAACGCCATCGACTCGGTTCGCATGAAGCCTTGTGACTCCAAATTAACCTGATGCGCAATGCGGGGCCGAACCGTCGCTTCGCAAGAAGCCTCGCGACTCCGAGCTTACTTGACTCTCGTTGCGGGGCCGCTAGCATGTCGAAGCGCTGAAAATAACATGAAATGAAATTCCACATCCTGTTTCCAGTCATTCAACCGGGTCAGGAATGGAATGAATGAAGCCTCCATCTAGCGGCGAGGATAGGAATTGTGCCGGCTGCCGAAGTCTGTCGCACTCCTCTGGGGCAATGATTAATTAATGACAGATGAAATGAAATGATATTGGAGAGTGTTGCTGGAATGAATTATGACAGGGAAAACTGGAGTACCCGGAGAAAAAACTGTCCTGCCTCCGCGTTGCCTAACACAAAATTCACATGGAGTGACCGGGATTTGAACCACGGAACTCAGCGGTGAGAGGCCGGTGCGCTGCCGCCTGAGCAACGGAATAAAATATTGTACCTAATGTTTCTGCTAATTTTTCCATTCGGATGTTTAAGAGTATTGTAGAACTAGCAAATGTACCCGTGCTTCGCTACGGTGTTCAACATTGTATTCGAATATCGAATTAAACAGTGTACATGCAGTAAATAAGATTGTTTTAAAATTGCATGTCTCTTAGCGTTATCCGAGAAAGAGCATGGGGATGTCCCCATACGTTGTTTCCAATGTAAAGTGTTTGTAATGGATTTGTGATATAACGGCAGGCTCACTTGTCTACTGCCATTCACAATCGAGTTGGGAAGTTTACATTATAATTGGAGGCCCCATTGCCTACTGCGCGGTCACAATCAAGTTGGGAGTGTTCGTTACAATGGCAGGCCCCATTTCCTACTCCCAAACAGATTACAGTCGAGGAAATTTTCTTATAATGGCAGGCAAATTCCCTATCACCATTAAAATTTGAGTTGTGCCGTTATCATAATAATGTCAGGCCGATTTTCCTACTGCCAGCCAGCTTACTGCCAGTCACACCAAGTTGGTGAGTTTCCATCAAAATAGCAGGCCACTATGCCTAATGCCATTCACATTTTAGATGAGGACATTTGTTTATAATGGCGGGCACCCTTGCCTTCGGCCAAACACAATCGGGTAGGGAAGTTTTACACAAAACTGCATGCTCACTTGCCTTCTGCAAGTCAAATCGAGAAGCGAACTATTCATTACAATTGTAGACCTTCCTTACTAATGACAGTTACACAGGAGTTGGAGAAGGGCCCTTTCATACAGCCAGTCAAAGTCGGTGTGGGGAGTACTCATTACATTAGCAGACCCACCCTTTCTCGATCGCTACAAATCGACATCAGTGAATATATATAGATCGACATACGAAAGTATATGCGTGTTTACAATATTGAAGACCTTCATTTACAGATTAACTGCTACTAAACGTACGTCATATCGACAAAGAATTATACTATAAGACACGCCGGATTTAGTGCCCTAAACGGCTGGTCCTATGATATGTCATCTATTCTAGGGTCAGATTGAGTTAGAAACGTGGAACAGGGTAACGTTTTTGTAAGATTATCTCACATTACATTACTTTTCGGATAATTATGTGACAGCTACATACATAGAATTTGGCTCACAGATGGCTACTGGGTGGGCCAATTTTCGTGAAGAGTTTGATGATTCTGTATTTCATATAAGTAATCGAAAGTATGAATTATGCTTGTGAAAATTCCAAATTGACTTTACATCGATTAATAGAGAAAAATCAAGCGTAAAAGGGATACAGATACGGCAAAAAGTCATAAGACCAAGGTTGTAGATCATTCCAAATTGAACGGAGATTGTGCAATCTGTTATGTGATAGGAATTTCCGAAGGTCTGCACCATCATTAAAATTGCCTGCATATTTCGATATTCTTCGGGGATAAAAAGTGAAAAATGTAATAATCTAGGATGTTTTCCGTTCGTTACAGGCTAAAACGTATAATTTTTTCAAATTTCAATTATCTTCTTTTTCTTCTGGCAGATTATGCCGCAATCTGGATTTTGGGCGCGGCGGGTAAAAATTAGGACTTCCAGGTAACTAAACCAAAAATTATGGAGATGATCATTATTACCCCTTAAACGGAAAGCTGTACAAAAATTTCGCCAAAATAGTCAGTGTAGAGGCACACAGTCGTTACGATTTTATTTATATAGATAAGGAATCTGCTCCATGTAAAACACCCTTCGGGCTATGTGCGCTGGACTTAACATGCAAAAGTGACCATTCATGATATCTCCCTTATTAATCCTACTGACGAAAAAATGCACATGAAAAAAAGGGTTTAGAGGTGGAATTCTATCACGTTTGGTCGATTTCGTCAGGTTGGTCTTGTTCTGTATATATTGTGGAAGAGTAAAATAACCATTTCGGTTCCCTATAAACCGCTAGTCCATTCCGGAACATGAAATGTTATTTAAGTTTAAAACCTACCTTTGGACAGGTGGATGCTAAATACAAAGTTTGGTTCGAATGTCTTCAGTAGTTTTCAAGTTGTAAGGAATACGCTTTACACGCACCCGCTCGTGAGTTAAGTCCGATGGGACTTGTACAGAAAAACGGTCCGTTAATGATATCTCCCTTATTAATCCTCGTATCGAAATGATGCACATGAGGAAAAAGGTTTAGAAATTAATTTCTACCAAGGTAGGTAGATTTAAATTAACGTTGGTTGTGTATATTTTGTGGAAGTGCAAAATCACTGTTTCGGTTTCGTATAAACCCCCAGTCAGTTCGGAGATTTAGAAACAATATTTGCCCAAAACCTATCAAGGACAGGTGTATTCTAAATGTGAGTCTTGGTGGAAATACATCCAGTAGTTTGTAGCACACGCGTACATACGGCGTAATTAAGGAAGAAAATAATACAGTTAAGAATGTTGAAAGTAATAGAAAATGGATTATAACTGAGGACAGCCGGATAACGACAAATATGTAAATGCCAAGTGAATGTATTGGAAAATCAAATGCCCCTCAATAAATTATGCTAGTGTGAGTTATGGATATAATAAAGCGGTAACAGAGGAGAAATTTAGGTCCAGTGATTCTTAGGTAAACAAATAATAAGAAGATGACTAATGGTGTTATTACTTAATCTATTCGAAGGCGGTTATAACATCCAACGATATTCCGCCAATATCCCGCAGATAGGCCGATTGACGCCTCTCTTGCCTTCTACCCAAGGAACAACCACGAATTTAAAAGCATGATGAGGAAAATGGCAATACGTTACTTCCCTGCTGGCATGCAGTCAGAGACGTTGCCATGGTAACCTGTAGGTTCGTTGTCGGTCTGTCGGTCACTCAATGCAGAGCATGATACCAGCGGAAAATTGTAAATTTCTCCGTCATGTGAAGAGTAAGGTAAATTATGAACATAACGAAAGTTGTTTATAATGAAGAGACGTTTAACGTACGGTAAACTAAGTTTACAGAAAATCAATAGTATAAGAGAAAATGGAGGAAAACCATTCTGGTTTTCCTATAAACCCCCCGTCTGTTCAAGGATTTTAAAATAATATGCATATCAAAACCTTCCCCGGGATGAGTATACTCCAAATATGAAGTTTCGTTGAGATCTATTCAGCCGTTTCGAAGTGATGGTGGAAAAACCATTCAGGTTTTCCTATAAACCCCCCGTCTATTCAAAGATTTTAAAATAATATGCATATTGAAACCTTTCCCGGGATGAGTGTACTCCAAATATGAAGTTTGGTTGAGATCTATTCAGCCGTTTCAACGTGATGGTGGAAAAACCATTCTGGTTTTCTTATAATCCCCCGTGTATTCAAAGATTTTAAAATGATATGCATATCGAAACCTTTCCCGGGATGAGTATACTCTAAATATGAAGTTTGGTTGAGATCTATCCAGCCGTTTCGACGTGATGGTGGAAAAACCATTCTGGTTTTCCTATAAACCCCCCGTGTATTCAAAGATTTTAAAACGATATGCATATCGAAACCTTCCCCGGGATGAGATTACTCTAAATATGAAGTTTGGTTGAGATCTATCCAGCCGTTTCGACGTGATGGTGGAACAGACAAACAGACAAACAGACAAACAGACAAACAGACAAACAGACAAACAAACAGACACGAAACGTAAAAACCACCGATTCGGTCTTGAGTTGACCTAAAACGGATAAATATCTGAAAAATTGGCAAAACAGAAGAAATTACAGACAGCGGACCCCCTACAATTTTATTTATATAGATGAAGTACTGTATCGTCAACGAAGGCAACGAGCGTAATGGTGCAGTTGAAATAAAATGTGTCAAGTCAGAAAGTATCGGCACAGTAAACCACGGGCATTTCATTTCATGTCCTTATTTGTCGTGATCAGTAAATTGATAAACGAATATTATAACCTTCCAATGAATGTTGGATTGGAGTCGGTGAAGACATTGGAAGTTTATGGTAAAAATAAATATCAATGAAATCGTATGTCCGATTACTAAACGTCCAAGTGTGACAGAAACCCAAATAACTCGCTCAACTGTATGAACAACAGGCAACGTATTGAAGGAATCGGCAAAAATGTTAAGCTATGAACCCCGTGGTATCTCGTTAAGTTACAGTGGATAATAATAATGTCGTGGCACGTGATACAGAATCAAGTAAATATCGCAGTTTCCTCAAGTAAAAGTTTAATAAATGTAAATACATGGTGAGAATACCAATGAAAGAAACGTATCGGAGGCCATGGAATGACTTGAACTAAATGGGCTAAGTTCAATCTGTATATGATGGCCATACCTTGCCTATTTAGTCCGATACGATTTGATAATCGAGATTGGTGATGAAATTGCCGATTGATAACCGAAATATTATATAACAGATTATTGAATGAATTCCTTTGCCGACGCAAACGATTATGCAAGTGCACTCCAGATTAAGAAGTCAGGTGTTTAATTGTCAAAGTCAGATGGAAAACTAGGAAATATGGAGAAGTCTTTTAAAAGCGAACCGTCCGTTATTATTGTAACCTGGTATTAGATTTTGTTTTCAAAATCAGAGAAGTTTATAGTTCTGTTGGAATTTTAGAGGGTATCAGAAGTGTTGCACACGTATCGGAAAGATATTAGACGAGAAGCTAGACTGTAATACAAAATTGTCAACTGTCAATTGTAATGAGAATAACTTTTTGTAAAAAAAAAAAAACACCAAGATGCGCATCTAGTTCTCTTGAATAATAAGGCAAGTGTTGTAAGAAAATGTTGTAAATGATGTTAATGAATGTAACTCTACTCTAACAGTTTATTACAAGTTCCAGTTATCATGAGACCAACGAATACTGGAGATTATTATGAAGCCAACGAATGATAAGTACTCTAAGTCAATGTTTCATTATCTCGCAATGTAGCTGCTTTTAAGTAGAGTAGTATGTTGTTTTAAATGTCAGAATTGTGACATGCTAAATTACACAACTTGAAGGCAACCGTTTTATTCATCAACCATTGCCTTACTATGGATAGGAATATTGTAAGTTATAACGTGAATGATCCTGAATTATGATATATCGTACGCTATGTCGTGTGAATCTAAGCGGTTACAGGCAATCGTTTTGCACATAGATTAATATAGTGTCATTATGAAGAAATTTCAGTTTAATTCATGGTTTCGAATATATGTTAGAAGGAGTAGGTAATAACAGGTGCGTGATTTAGAATCATCTACGATCGTATTCTTATGTTAAGCGTAGTGTTCGCGATTATATGGTGTTAATAATGATGTTAAGATGTATAGTCTTCGTAATGTGAAGTGCCTGAGTATATTTTTTGTAAGAAATGAGAATTCGTGAGCGTGACTTGTGAGTAATATGATGAAGGGTTTATTGTGATAGGGTCGTTGAAATATGTAAATGATTATTGTTATATGGATCGTCGTGAATGTGTCATAGGGATTATGAATTTTATAGAATGATGCGATGTACAGGTCCTGATGAGATTTATTGTAGTGGATATTGAATTAGTCGTGCGTACGGATTTGATTTTACTGATATGAATGGTAATCACTTAGGCATAAGGCGATAGTTGCAATGATATTTCGAGGCATTTCGAGGACACTGGTAGTATGCTCATCTAAAATGTACTAATTAAATACAGTGTAGCTAACTGCGCACAATACTGGAATGACTCAAGATCTTCACTAATTAATGATACTATATAGCTGAGAACCGTGTCACAAAATGGCATGTGTGATCTTCATTTATATATGGTGAGTAGATTAATTTTTCTTGCTAGCTGAATCTCTTCCTATAAACTATTGGGTTGCCACTTACAAGGAAACATCCACAATGGTGAAGTCGCCGATCGCGATGAAACTTAGAAAACACATTGAGGTACATGTAAAAACAATGCCAGCATCAATTTTAGGGGCCAACATTAATTAGCGCGTTAACTAAGGGGCCTAAAAGTTGCGACATTTCAAGTTCCGCGCGATCAGCGATGAATACCTGCAGGCCAATGCTAAGCCGGCACGCATACTTCCCGTCTGGTGACACACCCTCTGCACCGCCTTTTACCCTCCAAGTGGTTCTCCCCGGCACGTTCCCTTCCCTTCTCCTCGCGCTTGCCTGCTGCTTGGCTGTGGAACGAGACCGGTGCTATATTTTGCTTCTTTACGTACTATAATTATTGAAATCCTTTAAATCACGTTCCGTTTCACACACAATGATAATAAATAACCTAAACGTATTTACTCATATTTTATGCAAATGTTATATTTTCATTCCTGCTAATTCCGGTGATTTGTCAATTCGTTGGTACAACCCCGAGTTAAGCACCATCGGGCGTGGACAAACGTGGTATAAGGTACCGCGTCCGACCTAGGCTGAAACACCTTGAAGCTGTCGGTAGTGTCATTTATAGTGGACATACATATAAAATGTATTAAAATAAATCACCCACCTTGAAACAATGTTAAATATCCTTTTATTTAATGAAATTACGTGCCCGGGTAGAGGATCTCAATTAATGTAATGAGATGTTGTACCTCGGGATATCAAAATATGGTTACAGGTCCAGACCTTCTTTTCATGTCCACTCCCCTACCCCCATTTTGTGTACGCTATCAGTTGTGTCATAACGAAACGAAATCGCGAACAACAGCAATTATAAACTCCGAGTTAGAAACTGCTGGCATTTCCCGTATTACGTACTCTGGTATAAGGAATCTAGATAGAATGTTTTTATTTGTGCTTGTATTGAACGATGTATTTATGTTTTGCAGTGAAAGGCACAACACATTTCAATTGCAGGCATGGTTGTCGAACATAAATCAATTAAATGCATAGACAACTTTGATATGAGTATGACATGGAATGATTGACGTAATAAGCAACGTCTTTAAAAAGAAGTAAAGATGTGCATTTATATATGCAGCAGATATACCGTAATCACAGGCAGAGCTGTAGTCCTACTTACTCGTACTTTTGCGCTATAGCTGACAGAGGTCTATGTATTCAACAAGTAGCCATATTAAAGTATCACACTACAGTCTTCTGGGTACAATGGTAGTTACATACGTAAAAGTGTACATGGCTATTGTACGAACTGGTACAACAACAAAAAATTACAAGGCACCACAATAAATGACTCCATATACATTACATCGGGCAAACTCCCCGTCAATAATAGTAAGCAAAAACAATTTATGATCTATTCGACACATTACAAAATAGTGAAAAGACGACTGAAACAAAACACAATTAACAACAGGCACCATACTTTTCTCAAGGGACGTATGCTTTACAATAGTGGTGTTCCTCGTAGAAGTGTGTGACGCACAAGTCCTTTGTACACCACGCACATTTGACAAAAACAGTATTCGGGCACAAAGAACATACCAAGCCAACACTGTCAAAGGAATACACCACCGGGTGTTCGAATTGTCCAGGATGATCATCAAGGTACCCACTGCGGTACCACGAGTACTTCCACATGTTTGTGAATCAAGGAGATGACAGCTGGAAATGTAACAGTGATTGCAACTTTAAGATGGTGTTACGGTGATGCAGCACGATGCCGGTATTCATAAGTCGCAGCCCGGAATACATTCGTCTGGTGTATGTTTTCCAAATCCGAAACCCATACACGTGAAATGACTGACAAACGGCTGTAGCGCCGGCTGGAATCTTCATAACTTCAACTTCCGTGCCATGAACAAGCGCATTGTGGCCAGAGAAAGAATCTAACAATAAAATATTTTGTCCATCGGGTAAACTTGGTTTCAAGATGTCATTATACCAGCTCTGAACTTCTGCTTTGCCCATCTTTCCAGACGTGGGGCACACGACATGAATATTTTCGTGTGAAAATATTCGTTTCTTAACAAGGGAACCAAAAACGCCATTTCTTTCCTTTAAAACGATTAGCAACGGGGAGAGTAGCTCACCTTCTGCTGACATGGTAGGCATAAACGTGTAGCTGTGCGTAGTAGAGGGAATTGATTGGACCACCGGACTAATCGACTTTTCTCCTCGGCGCGCTAATATTCTGCCGGTGTGCATTTCCAAATTAAAGCCGCTTTGGTCGCTGTTAAAAACATGTAATGGGCTGTGTAACTGTTTTTTTTCTTTTACGTTTTCCACAAACATTTGGTTGTCACGACAGTAATTTTTCGGGATGTGATCACAAATTTCTTTTTGAAGTCGTACACCCAGCGTGAGGACGCTTTAAAGTCATGGATCCCAATGTTTGATTGTGGCGTCATGGATGGTGGACGTACGGTACTCCGCGTCAAAGTTTTTCTTGCAATCCATCGCAATAAGACCAAATTTGTCTCGGAGAGAGCCTCCTTCATCCACAACATTTTTCCAGGCGGAGAGCTGTGACACACTATGCAAACGACGGAAGTGCTTTTGCACAGTTGTAAATTTAAGATTTTTCCGTTTTTCCACTCCTCCAGAAGTTGAATGCTCTTGTTCTATACTGTAAGTCTACGGTGTCCGCCGAACTGGCACTGTCTTGGCTTTGTCCCGGTTCTGGCTCGCTATATTCAATATCCTTTTCGGTTTCCTCCGACTGATCAGACCTGTACGTCAAACTTGTAACGTCCTCCAAATAGAGACTGTCACCTTCAAGACAGCAACTTATAAGCTCTGAAAAAAAATAAAACAAATAACTAAAATACATGTTGTTATGTGTATATGTATTGACAGGAACAACGGAGAACACAACTGTTCGTTTAAAAACAACGAGAGTGTTATCGGTAATGAAATGAAATGTCGTATGGCTTTTAGTCCGGGATATCCCAGGACGGGTTCGGCTCGCCAAGTGCAGGTCTTTCTATTTGGCACCCGTAGGCGACCTGCGCGTCGTGATGAGGATGAAATGATGATGAAGATAACACATACACCCAGCTTCCGTGCCGTAGGAATCAACCAATTAAGGTTACAATCCCCGACCCGGCCGGGAATCGAATACGGGACCCTCTGAACCGAAGGCCAGTACGCTGAACGTTCAGCCAGCGAGTCGGACAGAGAAATCGGTATCAACATATCATAAACCTACAATTTCACATGCAGCGCAAAAGACCACGCTTCAAACTACGTTATTACGGCCTATGTCCGCAGTGTGACATCTCCCCGTGAGCGTCACAAACCTATTTGACAATAGTTGACTGCTTAACACTCACCCTCAATCGCGTCATAAACCTGCAGCTCCCGAAAGTTCAGCGGACCTTCTTCACCGTGGCTTCCGTGCTTTGCTTGAAGATGAAAAATAATTTTTGACACGCTCAGTGACATTGCCCTTAAGGACTCGTCGCAAACGTTTTCATAAATATTTCATAAAATGTAAACTGCCTATACAATGTGGAAATTCCAAGGGAGAGCTATGAGGAAGGCTGATAGCGTACGCAGTGTAGCACAGGTTCTGTTCGACAGCTAAGCAGACGGCAGCGCGGGGAGAGGGAAACGAGTGGTGCTGAACCAGGCCGTGCGGTGGGGAGGAGGAGCAGAGGTGTGGCACAAAGCAGTGTTCCGGCTAAGCATTGGTCAGGAGGAATTCATCGCTGTTCGCGCGGAACTTGAAATGTCGTAAATTTAGGCCCCTTAGTTAACGCGCTAATGAATGTTGGCGCCTAAAATTGATGCTGGCATTGTTTTTAGATGTACCTCATTGTGTTTGCTAAGTTTCATCGCGATCGGCGACTTCACCATTGTGGATGTTCCCTTGTTAGAGCTGTTGTAGTTTTTACAGGTCGATTTCACGGACACCAGAGCTGCAGAGTCATAGTAGTTTTTGAGCCATTGTAGTTGATGATTATGTTTTCAAATGTCCATTATTTAGGTGCAGATGCCGATGGAGCTCAGAAGAAATCAATTTCCTATTTTTTCAGTGTGATTATTTGAAGAATGTCGATGTTGTCTTATGTTATTCGATCATTTTCTTGACCTAAACGATAATGTTGGGCAGAAGTTACCGGTGCTTTCAAGTTGTTAGATAGATTTGTGACAAAATAAGCGACGATTTAAACATAATAACGGGATGTTGAGACATTTATTTGAGTCAGTGAATAGGTGTGCCAAGCCAACAAGAATCAATGATTTTTAACCATCAGTTTGAAGTTGAATGTGACAGTTTGAAGTTGAATGTGATGAATGATGGACTTATTTTAAATTCTGAGCCTGCAGCATTGTGTTATTGACTTTACTTTGATTTTTACGATTAATTTGAAGTTATCATTGATGTTGTGAACGAAATATTAACAAGGGTCAGAATATTATTTCCTTGTAATTAACGTAACTTTCAATCATCTCCAACATCCATTTGTGTTGCTTTTTATTTTCTTAGCATTGTAGTTGATATTCTAAATATTCTTTTTAGTCATTAAACGGAAAATCCTTCCATGACAAGTTATATTTTCGGTGTTCTCATTTGATAGTGTAAGGTACGTCAAGATGATTAGCCTAGATTAAGATATTAATTAGCAATCGTCTTCTCACGTCAGTCGAATAAACTTAAATCCAACCATACGATTCTGTGACGCAACTCAATGAACTTTCACGTCCCTTGAGTGGAACCTCTTGTATCTCCGCGTGACACCGGTCGAGGCGTAACTTTAACATCAAGAAGCCTGAACTTATAGATGCGTGAAAGGTCACAATATAGATGGTAAATGAATCGCACATGAAAGATGAAAACACGACCATATTTCGAACATAGATGAAACCATTAAAACTAAACACTGTTACGAAGCCTTAATAAACAACTCCAATGTTGTCACCAACACATGTTCATTGCTATATAGTGCGACAATGAACACTGAATAATATTCGTACCACAAAAGACATTTCACGAATGAACTATACCAATGACGCCCGCATATACTTCGTGCTTATTTCACCAGCATCACGAAAACTAAGACACAGGTAAAAATCCCTGCGGAGGTGGCTTATATCAAGCACAATAATTGGTAAAATATTTGTTGTAAAATCATACTGTAAGCACTCGCCTTTTTTTTTCTGTTTTACGTCATTGAAGTTAATATTGGCATTTATCTAAAAGTATACTGTCAGATTATTATTACCCCTACTATTATCGTCACCATCACCATCATCATCATCGTCACCAAAATAGACCTACAACATTAACAATAACGATGATAATAACCCAAAACAATATTTAATGTTTACTGGCTAACAATCATCTTGTATTCATCGTATCACAAGTTACCACGGGAAGAACGTGGAACTATAGTTCCTAGCAGTTCCGAAAACAGTTGTTTGATGGCGTTAGTGCATCAGTGGAGTCGACACTGGAGTCGGGAGTGTGGGTTCCAGATACAGCAGTCTCGACACTTCGCGACTCCGTTCGCAGCCCATCCCTAGTGACAGAGAGAGACATCAGTGCTGGCCTTCCACTCCTCGTTCCGTCCTCACCGGTTGGCTGCGCGGGCCAGCGGGGAGGGACCAGGACGTACATAGTGACGCCGACTGCTCATGCGGAGCAAAATTAGCTCTCTTCTGCCTAGACCAGACATCGTCAATCGAGAGCGAAATGTCTTCGGAGCCACTTTGTCCCCCGCTCTTGAGGAACGAGAGCAGCTTAGCGAGCAAGTAGGGTAAGAAGTAAGGGAACTGCATGACGTAGTTCGCACTGAAAGTCAGTGGCTCAAAGGTATAGCACATCTTTCTGAACAGTTTAGATTGCGACACGAGTCGCGTGAAATCACGTGAGGTGACAGTAGTGTGTTCCCGCCTTTATCCTCACACCACACGATGTTCAAGCTAGTCGGTAAATGCTGCATTTACTATGGAAGAGAGTTCAGCACAGCGTAGGCTATCGACGCCAAGAAGTATCAAAACTTCTTGGGATGAAGAGTATTTGATACTTCAGGAAATAACACACACAATGTTTAAAATGTAATAAAAATATTGAATCACATTAAAAAATTAAATCTGCAGCACCGTTGTTCCTTACGTCATTCCAAAAAGTATGATAAATATAAAGGCCGGCTTTACTAGAGAAACTTAAAAATAACACATTTGAGGACATACATACATTTAATATTACATTATTCAACTATATTTATTTCATGCTATTTGATAATTCTTCGGAGATGATTTATTTATGCACCGGCATGTATTTCATTGCTGTTATTCATTTGGTAACATTTCCGAGCTGCAAGTACAGTACTGCGACGGAATGCAACCCGCCTGTCCACTGCTCTCTTGTCACGTGACTGACAGCCGTCCTGAGCGGAGCAAGTAACACCGGCTCCCAAGAGCAAGTACGTTGACCACGGCCAGGTCTAGCAAATGAATTGGTGGGCATACCGTCACACTATTTAAGGTTGGAAATATGCTTCAGGTTCATTCATCCTGAGATGGCGGATGACAACCACAGAGTAACAAATTATCCCTTTCCTACGCTTTCTGCATTTGGGTTGCAGTTTCATGAATGTCGAATTACTGTCGGAGATTTGAGATCCGGTGTGATCTTCTCCGCCTACGTCCACGTTTCTGTTCTATCTTGCAGCCGGGCTGGGAGGTTCAGATTATAGAATCACTGGCCTTCTCAGTCCAAGTTAGCGGGTTCGACTCTGGCTCAGTTACCTGGTGTTTGAGGCTGCCAGACTCGTGTCCGTAGACACACTGGCCGTACACTAACTCCTGAGGAACAAAGTACTGGCACCTCAGCATCTTCGCAAACTTAGAAAAATGTGTTTAATTGGTCTTAAAACTAAAACTATTATTATTATTATTACCGTTGTTATTATTTTTATTACTGCTAGGATATTAAACAGAAGAACCTTGATATCATTAGTGAAATATTCTAAATAATAGGCAGTAAGAAGATTCTGGATTTAGAAAGAGAATCGTGGCATACAGGGATGCTGCTGTAGAAAAACAAGCAAATGCGTAGGAACACTGTATGTAAAGATGGGAAAAAGAGAACATCATGTTAGAATGATGAAGTGGCGGTAAATTGTAAATGAAACTACGACTGATGCATAGAGAGAATTGTATATGGATGAACAAAACAGAGCGAAACAAATAATTGTTGAATTCAAGAAGACGTCGCGCGTCGTGGGAATATTATGGAAACGCTAGGTTAAGCTGCACGGAAACCTTTATGGACAGTCATAAAGAATCTCAGAAATAGATGGAGAAAGTAAATGAATAGTGTTTTCAGTAAGTCAGTTGAACCTCAGGGTATATCCCAGTGCATCTCTGAACAGGTGGAAGGAATACAGTAATTTGAATATCTTCTCAACGTAAAAGGAAATATTTCTCTTGACTTCATGAACAAACGATCTCATGGGAAGTAGGGCAATGATGTTGGTGAAATTACGCTTGCGGAAGTGGATAAGATGCTGAATAAATTCCATTGCCATAAAGAAGCAGGATAGAAGAAATAAGACATGAAATGGTGAAATATAGTGCGAATTCAAGGTCCTCTTGTACCCCAATAATGATGAGGGCACTCTCCTGAAAGCAGAGCGTGACGTGGGCACATCATCGCCACTGGTCTGTGTATGAATGGAAACAGATTGCCGGGTCCAATAAACCCAAATTCCTGGTTCATCACGCCGAAGGGCGACGCGTTTACGACATTTTCTATCGGAGGGTATGGCACATGGGCTGTACGGTCGAAGCGAAGGAGTTTGTGGGCAATGTTTTCACGGGGCATACTGCGATCCGTTATTCCGGTAACTTACCCCTAACAGAACTTTCCGTTGTACTGGAATTTATTGGGAACTTGGTCCATTCTTTCATGTCAGCAGTGTCCTGCAATGGTGACACCCACTTCCAATAGGACAGTGCGACATGCCACATGGCCAGGATTGTGAAAGACTGGTTCAAGGACAATGTTAATGCATTTGTTTTAATGCTCTAACCTCAATATAGCGCCGATATGAATCTCAATGAACATTTGTAGTTCGATATGGAGAAGCGGATTCATGCTCCATCATCTCCGACCGCCATTGTACGCGAAATGGGGGAGCTTCTGTTACGCTTGCAGTACCAGATACCGCGGGATACCATCAAGTAACTCCGATGCCTCTCCGAGGGGTCGCAGTTCTGTAGGCAATAGGTGGTTCTACATTGTATTAGGTAAGTGATCATAATGTAATGACTCATCGGTGTACTACTTCCGACTTTCTATTGATAAAAGGACTTTTGGGAGAAGTGATAATTCAAAGAGATGGGAATAGTGGAGTGATGGATGTTCGATGAAAGGATGGAGTCTCGTCTTTAAGCCTAACATTATTTTTCTCTATCCATTTCTTTACCTTTATTTGGTTTATTTTTATATGTATAGTACTTTAACGGCCCCGTGGCTCTGGCGGAAGCATGCCAGCCATTCACCGCCGCGTTTCGTGGTTCAAATGCCGGTCACTCTATGTTGAATTTGTGCTGGACTAAGCGGAGGCGGGACACGTTTTTTCTTCAGTTACTCAGGATTTTCCTGTCATTTTTCATTCCAGAAACGATCTCCAGTATCGTTCCTTTTCATCTGTCAGTCATTATTCTTTGCCCCAGAGCAGAGTGACCGGCTTCAGCAGCCAGAAAGATTCCTATAGCCACTTCTAGATGGGGGCTTCATTAATTCCATTCCTGACCCGGTCGAATGACTGGAAACAAACTGTAGATATTTTCAGTACTTAACCAGCCTACGGCCTATACAAATGTATAATTATGATATTTTTTCGAAATGAACGGAAAGTCAGTTATGAATACGTAATGGCTCTTAACTTATTTACGTGCGTCAACTTGGAATGAGATTTAGGAAACCTTTCGATAAAAATTAAATATATAACGACCATAGTAATAAATGACGAATAATGTTTTGAAAATGTTAATCTTCATTTTAGAGAATTAATTATTATTTCACCCAAAGACACTCCTACCTTTATATAACTCCTTCGTAAATTCTACTCTTGGGACAGATCAGTTGCTTGGAATCCAATCACTACAAAGAGCATCACTCTTATCGAGGGTCCAGAATAAGTGTCTAAAATTCAGGCAATTACACTATATTAAACTGATCACCTCTACCACCAACGCTCTGTGTGGGAACACAATTGGGAAATTCAGGAGTTACCTTGGGGTAAAATTTTAAGAAAAAAGAAATTAACTTCATCCTTCTGCACTAACCAAACATCTCACAAGCAATTTGAACCAGTTTGTTAATTCACCACTTATCCTTCTGGATCAGAAACTACATATAACTGAACCAATTTATTTGGCAAATGCTAATTAACCCATCCTAGTGGACACATTGATCAAATAACAAGGATATTTGTTAAAGGGATGTTTACGATATCCAATATGCTATATTTTACGTTCCACGCAGTCTTAGGGAACTTTTAATTACCAAATCTCAATGAGATGTGTTCATTCAGCTTGTGAATATTAACAAGAGAGTATACGTGTGAGAAGATCATAGACCGATGCCACTATAGAATTCAGTGCTAAAGTCGCCCATTGCCTTCAAATGCTTGTCGCATAACAGGGATCGAACTGAACATCTCGTGAACCCTCTTCCCAGGCTAATTCTAAAAGTAACCGTGATAATTCATTTAGGATTTGGTGCACATATCAATCGAAAACCAAGGGAGCAATATTATTTTCCCAGTGGAAGAAAGGAAGCGCTTTAATGCGCGTATGGGCAAGTGACTACAGGAATTAAAATGCACTTTAATTTCATTCCTGTTCGATCTCTTCCTCAAATCTTTCTCAGTACTTCCCGTTGCAGAAGATGCAATGAATTTGAATCCTTACCCTATGTATGAGAGTTATGTCGTGAGGGAAAGATAATTAGAATTAATCGGCACAATAGCTCGCTCACTGACTGCTAGAAATCTCCATAAACAACAAGACTTGGATGTCAATGAAGAAGTCGGATATTATACCAAAATTAATCATCAAAGTGAACTGATATTGTTGTCATTGATCGGGAAAAATATAAGGGTATGGTAATCGATCCCGCAATAAGTTTCGAGGAAAATGTATAGTGTATTTGGAGAAATAGGTCTGATGTGAACGATTCTATGGTAATCATGGGAAGAAATATGGTATTAAAGTATGGGAAGTGTATTATGTTTGACGATTCCTAAGAGGACGCTGGAATTATTAAGAAACCTGGAACCATCAATCAGACCACGCGCAGAGAAATTTCAAGTATTTCAATAGATATAAAGGAATTTATAATGGTTAGTGTAAACCGTCAAAAATAATAATAATACTTAATTTGGGGATATTAGGTCACGTAATGTTAATAATCCGCTACCGCATTTCCATCATGCGACCAGGTTCGTCTTCGCAGCAGTACTAAATAATGTAATGACAACTGTCACTCCATAGTAATCAGACTGAAGATAGTCCCTGTTAGAAATATAGTTCATTCCATGGCCTCCAAAGTCAAAGAGAAGATGTTGACGAGTTAACTATGAAGGGTAGCCACTCTAGCTACTCTATATAGCCCGTCACATTTGTTAAAATTATACGGGTGTTCAGCACGTTTTGTCGCCTCAAGAACGATTCGAGGTATAAAATGTTTCTCTTCATAAATGACAGAAGTTGCATAAAAATGATTTGATGGTCATTATGTTCGGCATGTTCTGTTTTGGCAGACTTCTCTGGCTGGCAAGGACGCAAGTGCCTGCTATGTTCTTTAAACCTCGTACATGTTTGGCCAACGTAAACCGATCCACAGGAGCCAGGAATCATATATATATAGGATCTTCGACAGATCACAAGCAATTGCCTATGTTGATATTAGGGATTAAACGGTCTTGATATTTTGCCTTCTGATAATATTCCCAATCCTATACGTATGGCAAGAAGGCTAGACTCGAAGGACGAGAATCACATGACAGTCTGTCTTTTGGCTCACTATATAGGACTTCGTCAGTCTGTTTCCATGAGTAGCCATTGCTCAAGAATGTTCTGGTTAGAAATTCAAGTTCACCGCTTAATTTATCCTCCTCACAGACCTCCCTTGCTCGGCTGATAAGGGTGTTAACCACAGCATGCTTTTGGCAAGGATGGTGTTGAGAGGATCCATGAGGATATCTATTAGGTAGGTAAGGGTTATGTTCCTGAGCCGGAGTTTACGTGCGGTAGGGTGGCCAGTTCCTTTCCGCTCCTCCATTCCGTTACCCCCCCCCCCACCAACAGCGCGTGGCAACCCATCCACCTCCTGACCACGCCCAATGTTGCTTAACTTCGGAGATCTCACCGGATCCGGTGTTTCAACATGGCTACGGCCGTTGACAGGATATCTATTAGTAACTTGAATTTCTAACCAAAACATTCTTGAGCAATGGCTACTCATGGAAACAGACTGACGAAGTCCTTCATAGTGAGCCAAAAGACAGCCTATCACGTGATTCTCGTCACTATGGAGTGACAGTTGCAATTACATTATTCGTTATTGCTCTGAAGACGATCCTGGTAGCAGGATCGGAACGCATAAGCAGAATATTAATATTACAGTATCATTTTGTCATTTAGTGGTCTTAAAAATCTACGTCTTGGGACATCTAAATCATATTCAAAGTGAAATATCCTGTTTCAATAATTGTTTTCAAAATCATATTAAATCTCAGTTATTTAAGGTTATATCTCAGTTCTGTTACAGTAGTTATCAATAACGTATAAAGCTGTGTACATCCACTTCCAATGAACAGAGATACATTCACTTGATGTATTTAAATTTGTATCCGACCCGAACTGAAATAAACAATTGTCGTCATCCTATACCACGTGTTCCTTAAAGCTGTGGCAATAATTAAGCAATGTTTTGCTATCCAGACTTCCTTCCCTGTTTACAATGCCAGTTTTCTCATTATTCCCCAATATTAGTTCGGATTTATTCAATTTAAATATAGTTCAATAAAGTTTTCAGTTAACAACATACTTGTACAATCCTTCTTTCACTTTGCTGCTACTTCATTGCTATTCTAGTTTCATATTGTTAGTTGTCTGACTATGGCACAATTGGTAAACTGAAGTTGAAAAATAAATGGTGGGAAAAATATGTATATATAGCTATATTTGTACAGCCGGGACTGTAATATTTTGTCAGTTCTAGCCTCAGGTCGGCTTCCGAACTAAGTTGTTTGGAAAATACGCTTTCGACCTAATTCAAACACACATAAATAAAATAACAGCGCAATATATGGTAACAGAATGAGAACTATGGAACTGATGGCCTTTAGGCATATAAGGTATTCATCAACAACATCAGTTTTCATATACCGCAGTACAACAGCCGTTATTATCTGGTGATAGACTACAAGAAACAAACACCATCTCTTCAGTCGCCGACTGAATAGCCAAATGAAAGTTGTAACATAATACACATTCTGCGTTATACTGATATTTTAATGGAAAGGTCCAGAAAATTATATTTCAGATGTATGAATGGCAAATGGATTTCATTGTAAGCCAATTAATATTTGAGAGGCACACATAATTTTAACACATTGAAAAGAGATGTTAAGCACAGGAAAACGTGGCCTACCATTCACCACTGTATGAGAAATCACAACCATCCTATTTCAGACAACAAGCTAGTACTTTCTTTTCATCGTATCTCAAAAATCGCAAGCAACGTGTTATAAACCTCGATAATACTTATCGCTGGCTAACCAGGAAGGCAGTTACCACAATTTTTTACAAGTTGCTTTATTTTTATTTATGTATTTATTTATTTATTTATGTCTTTCTGTACATGGCGGGGCTCAGGCTATGCCAAACCATATAATTATGCACCTGCATAAAAATAATATACTGAACATTATAACTACTTAAAAATAAGTTAATTATAATTTAAAGTTAATGTGAAATGTAATTTGTATGAAATGTAAAGCATCATAAAAATCATCTTAACATTTTAAAATTAATTTATAATATTTACTATTATTAAAGCTATATCTCGAAAAATATAAACTATAATGTTTCTAACCTTACATTGATATTTTATTCATTTAACTTAATATTCTAAAATTTAAAATTTAAGGGTACTTCTAAGAGTAAATCAATCTGAGTGTAGGTAATGTCACACCGACACAAATACGTCTGATGGCGACGATGGGATAGGAAAAACCTAGAAGAGGGAACGAAGCGGCCGTGGCCTTAATTAAGGTACAGCCCCAGCATTTTCCTGGTTTGAAAATGAGAAACTAGGGAAAACCATCTTCAGGGCTGCCGACAGTGGGGTTCGAACCCACTATCCCCCGGATGCAAGTTCGCAGTTGCATTCGACCTAACCACATGACCAACCCTCCCGACAGAAAGTATTTAGACACTTTGATATTTATTATGTACACAAACAACATTTCACCTATTGTTTTGAGAACTGATGAGTGTCTGTTCAAAAAGGCGCAATTTTCACCCTAAGAAAGATGTGTAAAAATGCAAGGAAATGTACGATAAATGTACCCATGATTGGATATGGTACTACTTGTAAGGAATTGCATCTTTCTGGTCTGGATCGCTTATCGCATTAGATAGTATTCAACTAGAGCCATACATGTTGACAAAATATTAAATATGTTTCTGAAGTGGAAATAGAACCTTTTGAACATACACTCTTCAATTAATTGTAGCTACTATCTTTACGCTACTATCAAAAGTAGGATGTAGGAAAATCAGAAGGTGTTTGTACAATGATAATAAGGGTCTATAGGTATTTCGTTGTAAGGGAATATATATGAGTCAAATTCATAATTCAATATTGTACCGGCCGGTACATCTCCACGCCGCTAATTCAAATTTTGCGCCAGTTGAAACTCCCCTTCTGGAGGAAGTCTAAACTTTATTTAAGGTGTTAATTTTCAAGTTTCTCAGAAGATGTCACTACTTGGAAATTTTGAAGTTTCTGAACTGGGTCGTTTTTGATGTATTTTTGTTTTACCTGTAGTAAGAAGTGTGAACTTTCTCTTCTAGAGGACACTACTGAAGAAGTACAATAGTGCACCCTAGTGCAAGGTGAAAGAACTGTTTTTTGGAGAAATTTTTATTTCAAAAGTTTGTTTCTTGTTAAATTTCTTTCTGGTATTGTTTAAGTTGGCTGTATTCCCCTTTCTTTCCCCTTGTTTTGAATTTAGCCAATCCCGAATTTCTTTAATTAATTTACGACCAATAAGGGGATTCTTCTTCAAATTGGATATGCTGCTTAACCCTAACCAATAAATGATTGTGGGCGGGTGTTTTCTTTCCTGAAACGCCTCGAACTTTCCGCGAGAGTATATAAACTGCTGATTTTAGGGTCTCTGCGCCACTTCTCTACCATCTTTCAGTGTGTAAAGTACATAGCAGGGGGCGGGAAGCGCCTCTTTCTTCGGACAGCAGTTCAACAACCAGGTAATGGCCGTATAATAACTTCTTTTCTTGCTAGCTCAGCAGTTTAACTCTCGGGGCGGGTCCGAAGCTTTTTCACCATGTAACCTTTCCCTAAAATGTAAAGACTCTTAGTATCTATTCTCTTTTAAGCTACGTATTGGGATAGAGAGTGCTTAACCCTCTCGAGTTCCCACTCATATTGTTTTGAGGTGAACTTATTTTTCACAACCGATTCTTCCTTAATGTAATGTAAATTGTTCTTTTCTAAAGTCACCTCCGTAGTATGGGATTAGCCCTTGCATTAGCGGCCTAGAGCCAGATTAGGTTTAAAACAAATGCAGATTGCCTCCTCTCAAATTGTTATTTTAGAGGTCATGTAATTATCCTTTTTCTCACTTAATAGACCTCAGTAGGTTGGGTATTTTACCCCTGTGTATATGTCCTTAGAGGACAGCTTGAAGGTGGAATTTGGTGTGGCCTTTGATAGGCTTAAATTTTGAGAGCAAGTTGCTCTTTCTTGAAAATTTTGTTTTCTGCGCGCCTAGAGGAGGCCTTACTGTGTAATTTGGAGCAAGTGCTCCTGGGCATGAATGGGGTTTTCTGCCCCTCTGTTGAAACTTGTTTTGGGGTAAAGTTGGGCTAATTGCCCAAGAATTGTGAGTTAGGGGCTCGAAGCCCAAATATTGTGAATACTGTACTTGTAATTTGTTACCTTGCTACTCTGTACCTGCCATTCGTGTTTTTTCTGAATTTTGGAAAGAAAATATAACCTTGTTAAATTTTAAATTAACTTTAATTTCGTAGCTTGAGACCTGTTCACCCCCGCACCTTCCTTCACCTCTACCTACCACAAAAAAACTTGGTAACAAATATCATTGATGACCCACAGTTTTTACTGTGATAAGAACTTACAAATACACTGTCACTGTGGGACTTCTGAATTACTTCAAGCCACAGGAGACATCAACGCCGATTTCAGCAAATTAGTACTTACTCCTTGAAAAATCCCAACCTCCTTAACACCTCCAAGGCTCGACCTTATTGGTTCTCAGAAATTGTTAACTATACTGCGAGAAGAAACTATTTCTCCTGATATAGTGAATGGCTGAGTAATACCATTTAGCCAAACTGTGAGAAATCTTCGACTGAGAATGAACCAAACTTCAAATTGCTCTGAACATATTTTTGATGGTTCGTTCTCTTAACAGAAATAAGCAAAATTTTGCCATGTATTTATCAAACTAATACAATTCCTAATGATTCTCATCCTGGACTACTGTGACCTTATTCTTGTAGCGAAACAAAGGATCAGGCTTTGAAACTTCCCGGAGCGCTTAATTGTTTCTTTTGGTGTATATACAATCTGAGTTATATTTTATACAATTCACCCCACACTATCAGGCAGTTTTATGGCCGAAACCTGAAAAAACCGGATGCATCACATACTGAAACACATATACCTGCTGCTGACTGAAGGAAGATCGCTGAACATTTCATCCCAAATTAAGTACTTACCCTCCTTTCACAACGATAATACCCACCCTAGTTCCTCCCCCTCTATTCTATCCGCCCATCCTCTATGTATAACAATTCTTATACTGTGCCCAGTTTCGGAATTTGGACGTGAACCAACTCTGTAAATCGCAATTTATTTGGTTCGTTTTAGACGAAGTGTGCGGTACAGCCGTTCACTGAAGGAGTTTGAGCTTACCCGTCAGATTATACCTCTCCATTTCTAGTACTCAGCTAGTTTGATCAGAGAATGAACCTGCTGTTAGAACGGACAAGACAGGCTCATAAATGGAAGTGTGTTGATAGACTTGAACGACTCTTATCGATGCTCGAATAAAGGGTGCTATATTTGAACAGTGAACTATCTGTATCAACCTAAACTCCACTTAGTTGTTTAGTCGCTCAGTGGTTGATCAAAGTACGCACCGCATGTGTGGGTAACGAGTATTATGTGCGGTAATGGTCAAAAGAAAAAAGTTGTACGCTAATGATGTGCCGATGGAGCAATAGTCAACTAATGAATGAGTCATTAGAATTTTCTTGTTTCCAAGTTGTTCAATCAATCTGCTCAGACTTCTTTCTTCTCTTTGCGATCATATAGCAAAAATACAGATCGGTAGACCCATTTGTTCAGTTATGTTGAGCGCAGTGTCAAGTTTGGTTCTTTCAAGTGGTCATTAGTGAGTAGAGTGCTCGAGCAGGTAGTTGAAACGAATCTAGACTTCAGAGAGTGTTTGAACGACACTACATATCATTGCGCACAGATCCAATCTAAGACTTAAATGTCCTTTTGAATGCCTCGAAAGGAATTTCCCTAACATCCTTATTATTTGTATTCGAACCTATTATTTCGGTGTATAATAGTCAACAAACGCCAAGAAATGTCTTAATATCAGCGTGAATACAGTACTTCCTCCTTTTCTGCTGTTATTCGATACTAAAAATTGAACTCTGAACAAGCAAGGCGACCACAGTGATTCCCCCTCTTAATTATAGTTTCAAAACTACAGTACATTACGTTGGATATGAATGAGAATTTCGAGACATGGGTTATTTTCTACCTGCCACCTACTTGCTCGATCACCTTTATCGTGAACTGTAATAGTATTGATGACGTTGTTCCTACACTCCGTATAAATAGTATTGTACAAACAAGCCATCATATTCAAATCTGAAACGAAAGCACTATCTTCACCATTTTCGCGAGTAGATCTGAGATACAGACCACACTCGGCACTACCAGAATTAACGCAAAAATTCTTGGGTGATGTAATTTCATTACTATAGTTAAGTCTATAGCAAATTTTCATCGATAAATGATGTCCCAATTCAATGAATAACGCATAAAAATTCCGCGAAGTAATGAGTATGATTGAAAATATGTATTGTTCTTGTTCTGTTCTATGGGACTACCACCGGAGCAGACAAAATATACAAATATTGAAAGAATTTACCAAAATATCAGGAAATACGTACAACTAATTCACGTTACTTACAAATTTACACGGCATTTGAAGTCTAAAAAATTGGGATTGAAAACCAAATAACAAATGGGCTTTAGGATATATTATACACCCCTGAAAATAAATTAAGGTTTATGGTACGTTTTATTTACTCCTACAAACAGGGCCTTCTTACAACTCCGAAATCACAAAATTATATTATTGAAAAATAACAGAATTTAGGTTCCACTAAGCTCAGAAAACGACATTTATGTTGTAAAAATGCCTTATTAAGGAAAAAATGTAATTGACTCAGTATTGACAACCTATATTTGTAACAAACGTTATTCACCAAAATTAGACAATGGCCGTCCATCATAATATACTCGTAAAGTTCTGTTTTAAAGAAAGAGAGCTATCTAAGCGCTTCAAACATAATATTTGCTTATTTAACATCAAAATGATTGGGGATTGACAGATTTAAATTCGGAAACATTTTTTCTGTTCACCAGCGTAATTTGTTTCTTGTATGTAGAATACCGTTGATCTCAACTCTGAGCTCACTCATTAGCCTTTTCCAACACTGATTGCATTCTTTCTAGTGTACAACCATCGTATGGGAATACAGATCCGAAGTAATTGAAATGATCCACCTGTTCAATCATCTTTTTGCCATTTGACATCCAATTCAAACCTCCTAGTTTCATAATTAAATTGAAATAACAAATAACGTAGTTCAACCTATTCAATACAAATAAATAAGAAATGTAGTGTTATATTTCTATTTAATTATAAGCGGAAGCTCTACCGGTTTCGACCCCAATCTGGGTCATCATCAGCCAAATAGATGCAAAAACAATGCATAGGTAAATAAGAAATTAAAGAATGAGTCCTTCACAAAAACAGTTGAAGAGTCAAAATAAGATAATGGGGATTGGCACTGTGCGATTTTAAAACGTAAAATCTAGAAGAAGTATAAGATCAGTCACTTATATGAAGTAAGGCGCAATCTTCTGAATAGTAGCACAACACACGTAAAGTTCGGCATTGTCTCAAAATGTTTACGAGAAGAGGTGAACAGTTAAACAGTTAAGTGAACCAGCATGCATATATTATCAGGCGTGAAGTCACAACACAATTTAATAAATACGAAGTCCCAAAATTGTGTAGAAGTCGAAGACGAGTTGCTTGATTGAAGTAAATTGCTAGCTCCTGAAGATCAGAGCAACATACTCAGTGTCCGGCACAGTGCTTTCAAATGCCGATGGAACTTGGTGAACAGCTCGATGATCAAGTCTGTAATTGTTTGTTTGTTCGTCTCGACTGAACTCAAAAACTACTGGACAGATTTCGCTGAAAAATTCACATTGTGATCTTACTACTCTTGAGAGGGTTTAGGAGAGGTTTGAACGAAATGCGATGGGTAGTTTTTTATGATGAGTAATTTAAATTAATAAATTAAATTGCAAAGCCGCATCCGGATTGCATTGACTTCATAGACAGACTGTCGCTAGGCGACAGCAACTTACTCTGTATCATGTTAGTCCGATAAGAAATGTTGTATATAGAAGGATAGGGATACGCCACCGTGTTTTATAAAGTACTTTTCTTGCTATGAGGTTCATGCAAATAAAGATGGCTGACAGTATAGGCAGGCTCTGTCACCTTGGCAACGCCGTGTAGAGGAAGTAAAGTGGACATCCTCTTTGTGGTTTCCATGTTAGTGATGGCAGAAAAACAAAATGGGTGCAATTGGTAGACCTACCAACGAAGCACTAATTAAAAATGGTTAAAAGGTACATAACTTTTATCTGTACGTAGATTTTAAACTGTGCTATATTACATTTTAAAATATAAATATTGTTGCTTTGCTAGCAGTTGCTGTTGCTTTCTACGTCAAAACAACCATGTATCCTAAACTCGCATCAGTTGGTATATCTGCCAGCGGAGCACTAAAGGAAATGCGATTACAAGCCACATATTCCCATCATTCCCACCGATATGACATGTCATATCATATCAAAAGATTGCAGTTCTCCGTTCGCCTTGCATTCTCAGTGACCATCAAGAAGGCACAAGGCCAATCGCTTCAAGTTTGTGGATTAAGTCTGAGACAGTATTAAATAATGTGAGCCTCCCCCTTATAAACATTTTGAACTGGCCTGTGAGCCTTAGAATATCTGTGTCAATTGACTGCTCGACATACCGTTTTAAACTAATGTAGGCCGCGCGCAGTATCTCCTAGCTCTGTTTGGTTGCGCATGCGCTGGCCTACGACCAGGCAAACTTGCCCGCTCCTTGCTTGCCGACGCGAGAGGCAGTTCGCTTCAGTCAGCCATGATGGCGAGCTCGTGTGGTTTTGTGTCCGGCGTCATGGAGTCGTGGAGTAGCTGGAAACCACCGTAATCTCCACGTTAACGGGGATTTTCCCCAGGTAATCTAATTGGAGACCTCCTGCCATTCCTTCTGATCATGTTTTTGGATTTATTTTTCGTCTGGATACTTCACAACGAGGTCTGGATGCCAGTGGTGTGACTGTATTTCTTCGTCAACACTGTCAGGTTAAAATTCTTCTCTTTTCGTCATCACCAAAGGTATGTACCAGTGTTTGACACACTTTAAACGTCGTCCTGAAGAGGATTTTGATATTTTCGAAGATTTCTGGAAAAATAATAATAATAATAATAATAATAATAAATATTTGGACTTCGCCGTTAAATTAATTCCTATTTGCGTGTGTGGTATCGAAAATCTGAAAAACAGTTTCGGCAGCTAATCACAGTAATGTAGAAGGTTCACCATGAACTAAATTGGAATTATTAATTTAAAATTTTACTGATCTACTTTTGGCACTTCAAATTGTAACCTTCTTTGTAAACCAAGGTACAGTCTCCAAGGTACCGAGCTTTACCTTCTTCGGCTTTCTGTTTGCTTTCCTGTGTTTTGTTTTCTAATTTGTTTGGTATGTTTTCTTCTCCCCTCCCCCTTCTGGGGTTTTTGGGTGAATTAAATTTATTTTCTCTTGCCTGGTTTCCTCCGTGTTTTAGGAGGCGTTGCTTTTGTTTAGTGGTTACCTTGGCAACGGTTCGTGTGTGTATTGTTGTCGGGTTAAGTGTTGTCTGGCGTGTTGTGCCGGTGTGGATCTTGAATTATATATTTCGGGGTTGAGTGTATCGTTTACTGTTTAAATTAATTAATTTATTTTATTTTCTCCTCCTTTTATGTTGTGTTACCATTTCCTTGCCCCGCGTGAGGAGGTTTTTTAACGTAAAATTCTGTTTGTCTTGGAAACTGTCCTTGGTGAAAACTGAACGTTTTCAAATTTGGTAATTATGAGAAACGGCCGCGTTGAAGATCCATTTTATTGAATAATTGTTAACTTAGTTTTTTTATTAAATAGCTATCCGTGATCGATCACATTTAATTTCAAGGTAACATTTATGTAAGAAAGTCTATTGGTTTTCCGTTGTTTTCTGATCACATTTTATTAGGTACGGAGGTCATCCTTTCCTTCTTGTTGTTTTCATAAAGTTCTCTATTTATTATCTGTTAAAGAGTATTTATTTTCCATTAATTGTTAATTAGTAACGAATTAATTGTCTTTTAAACCCTACCTGGGCATATTCTAATTTATTTTACTTATTGTTGATTACCTTTTCCTTTTTTCAAACTTACGTTGATTTTATTTACATTTTGGCATTACGTTTTAAAATAAACTTAGGCTTTATCATCTTTATGACTTGGTTTGTTACCACCCTTTTGCCCTTCCATTAAATTTTTTCAACTTAATTGAAGTGTCGGTTTTCATTCGCCACGTTCGGTGGAGCACTGCCACTGATTAACTTCCACGGCCTTTTAGTCGTCTTCCTCCGCTGTTTCCGGTAAGTTTTCTATGGTTCTTGTTTTTTTATATTGTGACTGAACTTTGTTGTGCTCTTCTTGTGCCCATCACCCTTCCTCGTGTTCGCTATAACTCCCATTTTGGGGCGGACACGCTAGCAACCTTCTCGCCAGGGTCTCTCTCTCTCTCTCTCTCTCTCTCTCTCTCTCTCTCTCTCTCTCTCTCTTCCTCTCTCTTCTTCTCTCACCCTGGTGGGTAAGGTTATTCACCTCATCACCCCTAGGTGGTACCGGGGTCCTAGAGGGTGGTGAGCGGTGAGAAGTCTGAGAAATGCACACATTTCACATGTTGTACGCTTACGAGTGGAACAGCCGAAAAATTTATTTGTTTTTGCAGAGGACGGAAAGACTAAACATATTGTATATCCAAGAACATTTGAATAAACGTTTACAAATTTAATTTAATGTACAAAATATAATTGTCTTTCATTAATTTTGTACATAAAAACATGTCTGCTTTCTATATGTGTAACTACTTAGAAAGAGAAAGGAGCAATGATAAACCGAATTAAAAAATGTAAAATAAACAGCTATTAATGTCGAATCAATTGTCTTGTGTCTCTCGATGAATTGTGGCACACTGGATACCGTTCAAATCCACAGTCAGCCTCCATTGGGGCAGGGGCTGTGATTGGGTAGAAAGTAAAAAGTTTAAAATAACCTAGATTTGTGCTGAATCCACAGATTTTGGATTCGCAATGTTGAATGGCGACAGTCTTAATAGTTGGAATCATGTACACCATATCAAGAGCATAACAGGTAAATATATACAATTTTGAAAGGATCAAACACTTCCAGCAAATTCGGGCTTCCGCATGGACAAAGTTTGACTCGGAAATGCAAATAATCTAAAATATGGAATTAAACACATACAAATAATTTCAAAACGACAAAACAGATTGTAAAATATCAATAACGTCTCAATAAGGAATTCTACAAAATATCACTTCACATATCGCCCATAGCACTACAGTCCTGGAAGGGTCTTGGCATACCAAGCGACCGCTGCTCAGCCTGAAGGCCTGCAGATTTCTAGGTGTCGTGTGGTCAGCACGAAGAATCCTCTCGGCCGCTATTCTTGTCTCTCTATACCGGGGCCGCTATCTCACAGTGAGATAGCTCCTCATTTCTAATCACGTAGGCTGAGTGCACCTCGAACTAGCCCTCTGGTCCAGGTATAATTACCTGACCTGGCTGGGAATCGAACCACGACCCTCCGGGCTACCCCAACACTACGGGGCCGGCTACTTCACATATAATTAACAAGTAACACAAATCTTGAGGGTAAACATTCAAAAACTGTCGGGGTAATGACGGGTACTACAACTATGAAATACATAAATTAGTAAATTCAAGTGTTTAGATGAAGTTCTTCAAATTTATGGACTAAACCAGGAAGCCAACAATGAAAAAAAGACCATAAAATGTAACTACCTTACCAACTAAACGTAGATACCTATATTGAGAAGAATCATTCAAATAACATAAAAAATGAGACATTATAATTAATTATAGCCAGATAGTATGTATGATACGGAATGCTTGTTCAACATAAATTCAGTACAAAATGGAAGAAGTAGAGAAAAAGTATAGGAAGATTATAAGAGAACCAGTGGAAGCAGGCAAGGGTGAGTTGAAGTGCAGGAAGAACGAAGATCTCTATAAGAGCGAAGAAACCGATAAGATTTCGGATACATCCAGGAAGATATCGGTAAATGTTTATGTTACATAATGAGGACAGACAACAACAGATTTACCAAACATTTTGTGAAACTTGTTTGCGTAAGTAAGAATTGTAATCACTGAGTTCAAAGGTTAATGAAAGAAATGGGGATAACTGAATATATAATACAGGACATAACAACTTTTGGAAGATTATTACAAGATTTTAAGGGTTTAGAGGAGAATGAATGGAGTTACGTCAGGTAGGAAGACTGGATAAACAACAAAAAGAAAGATTGAAGAACTATTGGCGAACAAGAAAAGAAGTGGGAACTAAATAACGCAAATAAGTGCAACGGGTTGCATTATTAGTCCTTTGAAGGCCGAATTCGAAAGAAGATGAAATAAAAAAATTGTTGAGATTAGTTGATTTTAGTCAGTACTAGCAAATGTACCCGTGCTTCGCTACGGTATTCTACATTGTATACGGATATCGACGTAAATACTGTGCGTGCAGCAAATGAGATTGTTTTAAAATTGCATGTCTCTTACCCTTATCCGAGAAATAGCATGGGGAGGTCCACATACGTTGTTTCCAATGTAAAGTGAGGGTTGCGGAGTTGTGATGATAACGCCAGGCTCACTTGCCTACTGCCATTCACAATCGAGTTGGCAAGTTTACATTATAATTGCAGGCCCCAATGCCTACTGCGCGGTCACAATCGATTTGGGGAGTTTTAGTTATAATGGCAGACCCATTTCCTACTTTCAGACAGGTTACAGTTGAGGAGTTTTTATTATAATACCAGGCAACTTCCCTACCACCAGTCAAAATTGAGTTGTGCAGTTATCATTATAATGACAGTCCCTTTTTACTGCTGCTAGCCAGCTTACTGCCAGTCATACAGAATTAGTGAGTTTCCATGAAAATAGCAGGCCACAATGCCTAATGCTAGTCAAATTTTAGATTGGAACATTTGTTTATAATGGCGGGCACCCTGGCCTAGAGCCAAACACAATAGAGTAGGGGACTTTCGAACAAAACTGCATGATCCCTTGCCTTCTGCAAGACAAATCGAAAAGTGAATTATTCATTAAAATGGTAGGCCCTCCTTACTAATGCCAGTTACACAGGAGTTGGAGAAGGACCCCATTCCTACTGCCAGCAGTCAAAGTCGGTGTAGGGAGTACTGATTACAATAGCAGACACATCCTTTCTCGATCTCTACAAATCGACATCAATGAATATATATACAGATGGACATACGAAAGTATATGAATGTTTACAATATTGCAGACCTTCATTTACAGATTAACTGCTGCTAAACGGTACGTCATATCGACAAAGGATTGTACCGTAAGGCGCAGTATTTAGCGATCTAAATGGCTGGTCCTATGATATTTTCTCGCATCTAATCTATTCATGGGTCAGATTGAATCAAAAACGTTGAATAGGTTGAAATTTGTGTAAGAATATCTTACATTTCCATTACTTTTCGGATAATTATGTGGCATAGCATTTGGCTCACATATGGGTACTGGGTGGGCCAATGTTCGTGTAGAGTTTGATCATACTATCTTTCCTGTAAGTGATTGAAATTATGCACATGAGAAGAAAAGGTTTAGAAATTAATTTCCATTAAGGCAGGTAGATTTCCATAAAGTTTGGATGTGTGTATTTAGAGCGAGTGCAAAATCACGGTTTCGGTTTCGTATAAACCCCCAATTAGTTCAGGGATTTAGAAACAATATTTGCCCTAAAACCTCCCCAAAGGACAGGTGGATTCTAAATATGAAGTTTGGTGGAAATATATCCAGTAGTTTTCAAGTTATAGAAGGACAGACAAACAGACAAACAGACAAACAAACAGACAAACGGACACCAAAGCTAAAAATGATGCAGATGGTCATAATTACAGGTGAAACGGATAACTGTACGGAAATTTCGCCAAAATAATCAATGTACAGACACACGGTCGTTACGATTTAATTTATATAGATAACGGATAAGCATGAGCACGTTGAAAAGTGCAGACTTCCACTTCGAGATTCATATCTCCTAAACGGTTTATGATATTAAGAAACGGTTTGCGCCATCAGACGCCTCATTTATCGCTCTACATGTTTGTTTCTAAACCATTTCCCCGTATCTCCCATATTAAGGGGGTAAATTGAGATCAAATTTTGAATAGGGTGAAATTTGGGTGCATTTTTAACATTTTACATTACTTTTTGCCTACTTATGTATAAGCTAGAATCATGAAATTTCGTACACATATGTCCCTTAATCGTGCCAATGTGCGCACATAACGTGATGATCCTATCATTCTTATAAGTGTGTCAAACAATGAAATATACTTGTAAAAATCACCAAATTTACGAACAATCCAGAAATACGGCCAAATTTAACGTATAAGGGAGAGAGATACGACAAAATGTCACAGGACCAAAGTTGTAGATCACTCCGAATTGAAGGGACATTGTGCCATCCGTTTTGTGATACGACTTACCGTTTAGCCAAAAAATAGCTCAAAAGGAATGTCTGCACAGTCATTAAAATTGCCTCCATATTTCGATATCTTAGGGGGGTAAAAAGTGAAAAATTTGAACATCTTGGAATTTTCCCGTCGGTTAGGGACCAAAAGCTATAATTTCACCAAATTTCAATTGTCTACTTCGTCTGGCAGGTTGTGCCGCCATTTTGATTTGGGGGGATAGGGGATAAAAATGAGGAAATTCTCGAAAATTTTTAAGCCCACGAAACCTATAGGTTATCGTTTTGTATATACTATACGACTGTGTTCTTATGCTGAGCCCAAAATTTGAGCCCCCCCAGCGTGCCCCCTTCAGGGAATTTTGAGAATTTCCGATTTTTCTAGGGATCCTGGGGTCATCAGTTTCCTCCGTACCAAGTTTCAAATTTCTGAGATTTATGGAAGTGCCTCATTAATTCACGTCTTTTTTCATTTTTAAATATTTATATATACATCGCTCCAGCCCGACTTGCTTTTATATATATAGATAATTAAATCGATATTTACGATGTTTCAAATATTATACGCTGTATATTTTACTTAAGCTGGCTCCATGGTGTAGGGGTAGCGTGCCTGCCTCTTAGCCGGAGGCCCCGGGTTCGATTCCCGGCGTGGTCAGGGATTTTTACCTGGACCTGAGGGCTGGTTCGAGGTCCACTCAGCGGCCCCGGTCTAGAAAGTCAAGAATAACGGCCGAGGGGATTCGTCGTGCTGACCACACGACACCTCGTAATCTGCAGGTCTTCGCGCTGAGCAGCGGTCGCTTGGTAGGCCAAGACCCTTAAAGGGCTGTAGTGTCATGGGGTTTGGTTCTTGGTATATTTTACTTGATGTATTGTCACAGCCTATGCAACTTTGTGGGTAGTTTCATGTACAACATTATCATTGTGACTTAAAACTGCAGATTGTATCCGAGTTCTATAAATCACGCAAAATCGAACCTAAACAAAAATATAAACATTTGTTAGACTCTGTTAATTACATCAGTTTATTAAATGTCTACAGATATCTTGCTGTGGCGACTACTCACACGCCTGACATGCAGTAAGGAGAATCCTCTTACAAGAACTGTTTGAAACAAGCCATCCTAGTGAGAATGTATCACCATTTTTACTAACCCTGGTCGTCTTCAGCATTTACTTCCGCCCGTCACTCTCCTACGCACTTTCTCATCGTTCCATCTTATTCCTCGTTTAGGTTCCGTAGCAGCTTTCAATCAAATTCAGCTCGTCAATTTCCGTACCTCTCTAGCATCCCTTTAACTTTTTACACGCCTCTGCTCTACTTCAGTCGCAGTGATGGTTTTTCTGTTGAACGAACTCCACAACACGGTCTTGTATTACAACACTTTCATCTCTATCACAAAGTTGAATGGTCTATTTAGTCCCCTTTTTCCCTCTGTACATACTTCGAATTCCTTTTCTTCTTTACAGCCCATACCTCGACGAAATGATGGTGTGAAAATACTTCCCCTCGTGGGAGCTAAAAAGCGGAAGGTAAGTGCAATTCGTATGAGTTTCTGGCGTTATCTTGAGAATACGATGGCCTTTCATCTTTCCCACGGGCTCTTTAAATATATCATTTCCACACGAACACCTCTGGTAATATCAGACTGTCCATAATATGGGAACAACGGAAGATATCCTGACATCGAATTATTTCTTCGAAGCCACAAATGTGATATTTCCTTAACAAATGAGTTTCAGTGTGTATATATATCTAAAGTCTATCTGGAACAGGTCAACAATATTGAAATCTATCAACAGAACAGTCTAGCAATAACAATAACCTGTTAGATAGGAAGATGAATGCTCGAAAATATACATTGTAAAATTCCCCGTTAAGTTAGTTTAACCTTTAAATATGTTAAATAGGGTTCTTACAAGAGTATTTTTCAATCTAAAATATTGCATAATGATCAGAAAAATATATTTAAATTATTCGTATATTTAAATTCAAAATGTGATGAGTTTTGAGTTTTCTACATATTTCAAACTATGCAATCAGTTGCGAAGTCCACTACTAAGCTTCAGTTTTACAGAATGTATATACTCATGGAAGTACTGAGATCAGCAAAGTTTTATTGCTGATTCCATTTTCACGGTTGTAAAGGCAGAACGTTTAAATATCAAAAATAATGTTTTGCGTTAAAACCTATACACATGTTTGATAATATGTAATTTTACATAACTACAGATACCTTAACAGTCGACCAGACACAACCATCCTAAAATTATCCTGACAAAGAATAAAAACAATTCAGAGATTTAAGAAATAACATTCATTATAGCTGCACCAGCAATACCTATTTCTTATTAACGATTGCATAACCACCAACAATAACATCATTACAGTCATAATTCTACTCTTTCTGTTTCTTCGATTCTATTACTGTATTCAAACCCCACGTAGAATTACCCTCAGCTTTTCAGGTCCTCCATGTTAATTTGGAATTTCTTCACTCCATTTTTCCCTTCATCTGTATTTCCATATTCCATTCCATATCTTAATCATAACATTATTGGCTTAACGTCCCACTAAGTACTTTTACGTTTCTTGGAGACGCCGAGGCTCCCGAATTTAGTCCTGCAGGACTTCTTACGTGCCAGTAAATCCACCGACACGAGGCTGACGTAGTTCATATCTTCCTTCATCTTTTTAACATGTTAAAAGAAAGCCTGAGTATCTCACTTTTTCTCTCTACATAAATATATTATACCGAGTGGTACAGCTGCTTCTATTCACTCAGTTTTATGCAACCCGCAGATTAAGCTAAAAAACATTAACCTTGTCTACTCAGAGCGAAGTCGGGTCTTACTACGCTTTCTATAATTCGTTTATTCGTGTTAATAAAATCAGCAAAAACTACAAAATACCGAATGATTGTAAAGAATTGTGAAAATTCAGTATCACATAAACTTCATGTACAGAGAATATGATGGCTGAATAACTAGAAGTATTGTTGATATAACGTTAGCAATCGACAGCTCGTGGTAGCCAAACGCGTTTGAAGTTAAAAGGGGAAAGTGGTGCTTGTTAGTCGGAGCTTCGAATCCTACATACGACGATTTTTTTATTCCGTTGTTAAATGTTCCTGTGAGTCGCGTTTATTGCTAGTTGCTTTACGTCGCACCGACACAGATAGGTTTTATGGCGGCAATGGGATAGGAAAGGGATAGGAGTGGGGAGGGAGCGGCCGTGGCCTTAATTAAGGTACAGCTCCAGCATTTGTCTGGTGTGAAAATGGGAAACCACGGAAAACCTACTTCAGGGCTGTCGACAGTGGGGTTCGAGCCTTCTATCTCCCGGATGCTAGCTCACAGCTGCGCGCTCCTAACCGCACGGCTAACTCGCCCGGTAGTCGGGTTGTTGAAGACAAGTCTAAATCATGATCAGGTCTCATGCGGTAGGTACTCTGTTATGTTCATTTCTAAGTAGTTCTTAACATAGCTATTTACAGTAAAATAATCTATTACCGACAGAGGTGCAATGAGCTTGTGTATGGCCATTCGATTAATGAAGAAAAACCGATCTCGATAGCTGCGGCCAGTTATCCAGTATTCGGGAGACAGTAGGTCGAACACCACTGTCGGCATTCCTGAAGATGGTTTTCCGTGGTTTCCTATTTTCACTTCCTTACCATTCCTAGCCCTTTCCTGTCCTATCGTCTCCATAAGACCCATATGTGTCGATGCGACGTAAAGCAACTTGCAAAAAAAAATGAAGGGAATGTTCAAAATGACCACCTCCTTCATTAATGCATATCTGAGTACGGTAGAGGAGAGTCGGTCTTGATTGCTGCAGCGTATGTGGTGAAATCTGCCTGCACATTGCTGTAAAGATTACTATGTGCTGTTTCATGTGTCCTACGTATGAAGTCCAGTCGTTCTTCGAGTCGAACGTGCGCAGTTGTTTAGTTGAATGGGTGAGTCATAATGCTGACAGTAAGTGCAGTGAGCTTCATTCGTTGTGGCCGTTTACCATATAAACGCACCGTCCACAGGATATTGCGTAATGAGCTGCAACTGCACAAAATCTCAAAGCGGTGGGTACCGCATGCACTGACGGAAGTTAAAAGGTGGGTGCGCTATTCAATATGGTCCGACCACCTTGCACGCTGACAACAGGACGACGATCAATTCTTGTCACGAATAATCGCCATCGATGAACTGTGGGCCAGGGCATACGAACCAGAACTGAGACGTCAGTCCGCGGAGTGGCGGCATGCTGGAACTCGAAGGAGGCAGAAGGTCCGTCAGAATCCTTCTCCAGTCAAATTGATGGTGATCGCTGCGTATGGCGCAGGAGTGTTGTTGTTTGCCACATTTTTTCCTCATGGCAGTGACCGCACAGTACTACAGGGACTTCCTGGCGCGACAGGTACGACGTGCCGTTCGCGAGAAACGTCCGGATCTTGTGGACAGTGCAATAATCCCTCCTGACATTACAAAACCACATAACGCAGAGTGTGTAGGGCAGCTACGGCAACGTTGGGGATGGGAAGAATTGGAGCACCCACTGTACTCTCCCGACATTTCGCCCTGTGACTTTGATCTCATTCGAAAGATTAAGGAACCACTACGTGGTAGGCGGTTTGCAACACGAGAGGACATTTCTAATGCTGTGCGCCAACAGGTCACCCAATTCACACATGGTGCGGCAAATGCTGAGGCAAATGGTATTCAGCGCCTCCCACATCGTTGGCAATGTGTGGTGTCAGTAGCAGGGGACTACTTCGAGGGTGTTTAGGCCGAGGTTTGTCATGTCAACTTTATGTGCACTGTGTTGTCATTCTTTTGCACCAGGAAGGCCATATTGCCCTGTATACTACTTTAATAAATTAGTGTATTACGATATTTGAGTGCTATTCATTGTCCACATATGTAGTTAAAACCTTGTCCTTTCGTCTGTACATGTCAGATTTTCGACCGGACTGGTATCTTCAAGAAAAGAAATAGTTGCCATGAGGTTTGCCCCAACCCTTGTCTTTGCCCATTGTTAATGTGCTGATGTCAAATGTAAATGTGTGTCTAGTTTATGACAGTAAGAATGTATCCCTTGGACGTTTAAAACGTTTAGTTCCGGGTCCTGTCAGAAAAAAGCAATTATTGGAAGATGCTGACATTCAAAGGGACGTAGGCCTTGACAGGGAATTAACGTCCGACAATCCAACTGACGATACTGAAACCAGCAGCGAGTAAATGTGTTCGCAATGGGGAAAAAGCAGTTTGTCTTAATGAGTCATGTACAAACACCGAATATCCTCTTGTGAAGCATTTTGGAACCCCCACTAAGAATACCAGTCAGAGATACTTACTTCAAGATCTGATTTTATTATCATTTTTTCTGTGAGTTGAGAATGCGTAGGCCTATGTGTGTATGTATGTCTAATTGTTGTTCCTTTTCTTTACTTTGTATGAACTGAGATGAATATTGTAGCTAGTTTTAATGACAGGATACCCTTCCTAACGTCAACCTCATGGGAACAGTTGAAATGAATGGCGCAGAATATGACAGGAGGAAGGCGGATGGTGAAACCCTATGCCAGCAGATAGCCTACTAATTTCAAATAACACCATGGGGGTCTGTTCAAGGCTTAAGGCTGGGATTGCACCTTAATTAAGGCAAGGGTCGTTTCCTTCCCGCTCCTAGCCCTTTCCTATCTATCATTGCCATATGACCTATCTGTGTCGGTGCGACTTAAAGTAAAATGTAAAAATAGGAAGTGAACAGGCCGTACAGGTAAGCAGTAATTTTAACACTAAATACTGACAGTGCTGGTCATGTCTCTTTGTAGTATTACTGTATGAGTTTTAGAAGTGAGAAATAATAATGAAAACATTCGTATGGCCTCAGCTTCCACGTTCAGACATTTTGATTTGACGGCATGTGGCTGTCTGCTCTTCATTTTCGACGTTCTCTTTTACCCTAGGCCTACTGGAAGGCCGAGTAAACCGTATCTCCGTTGGGCGTACATGACTGAGTTTTAATTAATTTCGTTGGGGTAAACGCCAAATATGCAGCCAGAGATATTTTACATGCCAACATCGTACGACATGGAGTGTCGAATGTACTATTTACGCTCTTCAAATATCCTACTATGTCTGCCGGGTTTGAATCCGTTATCTTCGAATCCAGGGGCTAATAATCTACTATAGATCCGCAAATCAGCGAGAAATGTGGTGTTTCATGATTAATAGTGCATTAAATTTTGCAGTTGCGTGGTTAATCTAGCCAAATTCTTTGTGAACACGCTTTGATTTTGTTATACATAAAATTATTATCTACGCAAATAATTTGATTTTAATTACAAACCACTTCGTTGTTTTCATATAGAGTGGGAGCATATGACGTTGTCGATGGTGATTCGTCCGTCCTATGGAGACGTTAGGCTTTGATCACGTCACATTGCATCACTCGACCTATGTGATAACGTTGGCTTTCATCTTCTTCCTACTTCATTGTCATCATCATCTCACTATGAGACGCCCAGTTCGCCCACATAGAAAAACCTGCACCAGGCGAGTCGATCATGCCTCGGACGTTTTGTGCACTAGAAGCCATACGAAAATAAATAGAGTGATATATTTGTATCTATATTTCAGTTCATCACCTGACTCCTCGATCTTTCTTTTTTCCTTGGATTGGGTGTGCAAAAGTAAAAAATATGTTCGTATCAGATATTGTCAAATATTCCTTTCTTGCGTCGAGATCACGAAAAAACGGCGTAACATAATTTCTTGGAAGTTGATATGTATGTTCAGCGATATCTGTGTCATGAACTCTGCCATACATTATTGGATTTTTATTTGGTAAAACCTTAAGGGAACCTAAATGGAAAATGTCAAAATGTTCCGTTAATGTTATATACATGGAATAACTTTACATAATAAGTGAAACCCAAAACATTATTTACGATGTGTATACGTATATTTATAGAAGTTTACGAAAAAATTGATATATTCGTGATTCTTACATCATTTTTACGAATGTTCAAATATCTGTGGAAATAGTAGATCCATCTGAACATTGAACCTAACAAACTAGACAATACAGTGGAATAGTGGAAACTCTACTAACTCTAGTAAACCAAATTTAACAGGAAGGACACAAAATATTGATGGCAATGTTTCCCATTAAATCATCTGGATATTTTTCAATTTGCAGCACTACATTAATATGAACGAACTATGCATATCAAAATAACGACATTTGACAGATTTATATTTTATAAATAATTGCATTTGCCTGAAATTAGGTGGTTTTTGGTTTCCATAGTGTCTTAACAGACTACGAATATCAGAAAACCCCTTCTGATCATTTGCTTCACTGTACACGTACATTACTTGTGTACTGTCTGACATCAAAGATACACCGAAGTCTGCCTGAGATAGAATAGGGAACAGGGACATTTCGCTGGATGTCAAAATTTATGGTCTCAGTGTCATTCTAATTTTCTCATTTTCTGTCGGCATGCGATAGTGCTGCCAACTAGTGGTAGAATAATCATGGAAGGCAGAAACTTGCTAACTCCATGGAATGAGCTGGTTTGTGTTTTCCACGAAATAATAAACAGCTTGTAGTTGACTAGTTACATTCGAATTTAGGTGATTTATGCTATACATGGATAGTAGGCTACGCTTTCAAACTTTTTTCCCGCCATAACCTGGAAAATGACAAAATGTGGAGTTAGGTGGGTTTTGATTTCCATGATTCAATATCAGATCTGTTATGTTTGATACATGTTTTACCACAAGAGCTACAATGATGTATACAGTCACGAATTTATGATTCCTTCTTAAACTTGCATCGACAGCGAGCATGAGCGACGTGGACATTTTTTCAGTCGTCATAGTAACGAACTAGCTGGCAATAGCGGTATTTGTTGTGGCAATTTTCTAAGCTGAGAAACGTGTGGCCATTAGCACATCTAATAAAAAAGGAAAAAGAAAACTCATAAATGAGAGGTCTGGATGCTTAGACCTGTATGATCTAAGATATCCTATGCCGTTCAAACTTCTCTATTACAGCATCACACAGACCGACTATTGTTGTCAGTTTTGTCTCTTCTACTGCCATTTCCCCTAACCCCGCACCACCCCTCACCAACAAAGGATGGCACTATGATCATCAGCAGTGAATACTTCCATGGGCAGGTTTCAACTGAACATTTCTCTCCGGCGTTTCCGCCCCAAGAAAGCCTGTTAAGCTGTTTGTACTTCCTTCCTATTTACAAATAAGTCAACACACGAAATTTACTTCTACCTCTTCCTCTCCTTCCCAAAACCTGTCCTGATATTATTTTCTAATTGTAGACATTTTCCACAAAATGTGTCCTATCCATTTTCATTTCTTTTGCCATACTGGCTTGATGAAGGTGCTTTCTTTCTCCATTCTTTCCGGTGAAACGATATTCTTCACCCCTCTAGCCCACTTAATTCAGAACATCCTTTTTCACGGACACATTTAAAAGCCTTCTATGTTGCTCCTTTATTTTTCTATCGGATAGTCCAAGTTTCACATTCCTATAAAACCTCACTTCAGGTGAAACATGTGGCGAAACATTTGCTTAGTATCAGGTTCAAGTTGTTTCAGTAAACAGCTCTTCGATATTTCTGAATGCTTACTTTCCGTAACCTATCAGTCCTCTAATTTTCTCCATAAAACTTCGGTTGCGTATCAATCAATCAATCAATCAATCAATCAATCAATCAATCAATCAATCAATCAATCAATCAATCAATCAATCAATCAATCAATCAATCAATCAATCAATCAATCAATCAATCAATCAATCAATCAATCAATCAATCAATCAATCAATCAATCAATCAATCAATCAATCAATCAATCAATCAATCAATCAATCAATCAATCAATCAATCAATCAATCAATCAATCAATCAATCAATCAATCAATCAATCAATCAATCAATCAATCAATCAATCAATCAATCAATCAATCAATCAATCAATCAACATTTATCTGCATTTAGGGCTTTCAACCAGGTGGCAGATTCACTCTCAAATTTTTATCTGGTATTCTCTTAAATGATTTCAAAGGAGTTGGAAATTATTCGAACATTTCCTTTGATAAATTATTTCAGTCCCTAATTCCACTTTCTATATGGAAATATTCGACACAGTTTCTCCTTTTGAATTTCAATTATGCTTATTATTATCATCTTTTCTTTCTTTAAAAGCTCCGCCCAAGCTTATTCGTCTACTAACGTCATTCCACGCCCTTTCTCTACTGACGGCTCGGAACATACAGCTCAGTTGATCAGCTTGTCACATATTGACACTTCTCTTTTGACGAATATCGCCAAGAACAAATTGTACTGCTTTCCTTTTGATCTTTTCCAGTTCACGTATCAAGTAATCTTGGTGTGGTTCCCATAAGTGGAACCGTACTCTAATAGGGGTCTTACAAGAGGCTTATACGCCCTCTTCTTTACTGGTCTTCTGAACCCACCTTGGCAGGTTCGATCATGGATCTGTCCGGTGGTATTTGAAGGTGCACGAATACAACAGCCTCGTGTCGGTAGATTTACTGGTACGTAAAAGGTCTCCTGCGGGACTAAATTCCGGCACCACGGCGTCACCATAAACCGTAAAAGCAGTTAGTGAGACGTTAAGCCAATAACGTTATTATTATTATTACATCCTTACTACAACTCCTAAATACTCTTATAACTGTATGAAGAGTTACCATGCTTTCATGGAATTTCAGTTAATGTCCCACTTCTTGTTTTTGAACCCCAATATTATTCACATTCATGTTCCATCCATCCTCACCTACTCTTCATTCAGTCTTTGCAGTAATCGCCTGATCATCTGCGTACTTCACATTATTTGTACTTTCCCCGACAACTATTATCCCACCTATATTGTGTAGCGGTTGCTTAATCATCACCTTGTTACGAATAAAACAGCGTCTGTTTCATTACTCTAAGTTATTTCAGGATAACCCAATACGTGCATATACACATACAGTATATACGCAGACAATTCTATTCAACTTTTAGTGCCCACAATCACTCATTGCTGTCGATTTACAAGTCTCTTTTCTTCTCACACAGCGGGCGGTCCGGCTCGTTACTACCTGAGAGAGAGCTTTAATCATTTCACTTGCGCTCACAAGTATGTCACACCGTAGAGCAACTGCGTGCAGACAGCTATGTTTGAACACAGGCTACCGGCCACACACCACGCGATGACTTTTCCTTGGTTCAACTCTAGGGACAGTCGAGTAATTCACACAGCGAAACATGATGAGCAACTAAGCTGCAACAGCTCAACAGTGTTAAACAGCAGGGCAATACTCAGCACTATAATGACCATTGACACTGTTCCAATTACATTCACGATAGCTTCTCTAATCGCTGACTCATGACGATCCTCAGTCCACAGAAGTACACACACACACACACACACACACACACACAGTACTCCAGGCAGTACACAGTCGCGTCCCGTACGTCGTGTTCAGTCCAGCTACGCACTCGTCTCTCCGAAAAACATAAACCACAACTCCTCGCTCAGACCTCGGTGGGGCATTAGCGACAGCCAACACCTCTATCGCCCTCAGCCCAGCCACTTAACCTCAACACACTCCAACACTGAGTCCAACAGTGTCTCTAACACTGGCTGTGAGTCCAACTTTGACTCCACCACGGAGTCCAGCACTGACCGACTGTCCGCGGCTAGTCTCCTTTTTGTACCTCGAATGATGTGTACCAGAATATTCGCGACGTGACTAGAGATGAAACATTCACATTGCATCTCCATGAAACTCACCAGCCGACGGGAACAGTACCCGGGAATGTCGCCCCTATCCTCCAGTTCGGCTGGGAGATGCCTGGTCGTCTGAGTCACTAGCCCCTTCCATGAAGTACCGAAAGGACCACCGCAGGGCTGGAACGTAACAAGATCAATGCAAAAAATGCATAGTGCCGGAAGCAAACAATATTACTGCTGTCATTCTACAAAATCGAATCCAACAACGATGAGTGGTGGTGATGATTATTGTTTTAAGAGGAAGTAGAACTGGGCAACCATCCTCTATATAACACTAATCTGAGAGAAAAAATGGAAGGGGTCTGACATTCGAAAAAGGAAGGTATCGGCCAAAGGATGACAAGGGCTACGAAGAGCGTGAAATGAAAGATCCCCTAGGCCTACATACGTAATACCGTTTGGTTCGGAAAATAAAAAGAATTGACCAAGGGAGGTCGGATAGCATAGATGAAAGAGAGAAGCCAGGCAAAAGTAAGTGGAAGCAGTGCCAGGACTAAGCTAATGGTCCCCTGGTAGCAGACCCACGTTCCAAAGTTCAGAGTCCCTGTAGCCACTTTTAGTCGCCTCTTACGACAGGCATGGGATGCCGTGGGTGTTATTCTACCGTTCCCACCCACAGGGGGACAACAGCGATGAGAATAAAAGCCGGTCATCAATTAAAATATTATTTTTTTCACATTGTTTGCCCACACTACCAACTATATTTAAATTAACTTAATTAGTATATTCTCTGACTTAAAAAGGCATGACAATCAAAAGAACCAACCGTCTAGCCTTTTACCACGTAAGTCTTCTGGCATCATATTGTCCCTATCTCTTTGAGACACTGGATAGTTATTACGGTGTTCTAGCAACACCTTTGATCACCTAAGTCAGTAGAATTCAAACTTTCTGGTTGGCGTAAACCCCAACATACAATTGTTTTTCCTTCGTACCCTCGAATTATGAGTATATTGCGATTATACCAGATTTCAAATAATAATAATAATAATAATTTCAAGAATTGTATGTCTGGCTCTCGGAGCCCAAATCCTGTAACCACTGTAATTGTACATTCTCGATTTGTTGCTAGGCTACTAAGTACCTGTTATATTTGTTATTTCTTGATCTTGAAAAGAAAATATAACCTTGTTAAATTTTAAATTAACTTTAATTTCGTAGATTGAGACCTATTCATCCCAGCACCTTCTTTCACCTCTGCTGATCCACCAACCACGGTAACAAGTGGTAGCAGAGCGTGGTTGAATGGGTCTCAAATTAGCCCCTTTTGACGGCTAAACATTACCTTGCTCTTGAACTCTAACAATTTTCTCTGTCGCTGGACTTTTCCTTTTCATTTTTCAAAATTGTTAATTTTTTGTCATCATGCCCGGCCCTCGCGATGTCCTCCATCTCAACTATTTGCGCAAGGAGGAGTTGATCTATGAATTAACAATTAGAAATGTGCAATCTGGAGGCACGGTTGCGGTAGACACAAATAAGCTTAGAGAGTCCCTTGATTTGCCCATTTCCATCCCCACTTTGGGAGAGAAAGAAATTGACGACTCTCTCTCCACGATCACGGACAGTACTACTGAGCTGGCATCTGTAATTACCTTTTTTGAAGAAAATGATCCTTCTCCCAATCAAATTAAACGTGTGCAAGCCAGGTTATTTCATTTTTCTAATAGAGTTAACGATCTATTGTCTCTGAAGTTGAATGACATTCAGAGGAAGGAAGCTAGCGTTGTTCTTGAAAAACTTTCTGAATTGTCCAGTAAGGTTACCCAATTGTTAACTGGGGAGGTTCCTCCCAAAACTGACCAACCTGCTACGGTAAACGTAGTCAGCGAGGACCGTTCTCCCACCGGGGAAGAAAGTACTAAATCGATAGGAGTTGAACAAACCTCTGCCCCATTAGACCATGAATCTGAACGACGTACCTCATTGAATAATGTACGTTCTGAATTAGCTTCTTTGCCACTTAAACCTTTACCTACTATGTCACCCGGGTTCATCAGCTTACCTCATCCATTAGCAATGTTGCTCAGAGGTATTTCTAAGTTTTCGGTTAACTCTACCAGTGAAGTTATTTTATTCTTAAGGTTTTTAGTTGAATTTCAGGACCATGCTCTTGTTTTTTCTCTTTCTCCATGTCACATTTTGCAGATAATTTATCCCTATGCAATTGGTGTTCTCTCGGACAAAATTGTTAGGGGAATAGCGGAACAGTAGTCTATTGAAGATTTTCATGCACACCTTCTTGCAAATTTCATCCCTGCTCGTGCGAGGTCATCTCTGATTCAGAAGTACTATTATCGAGTACAGAGACTGGATGAAAATCTTGCTGATTTCATACAAGACATTAAATTCTATACCAGGGTGTTTGCTCTTCACTTCCCTGAAGATCAGATTGTACAGGCCATTGTGGAAGGCATTTCTCCATCTTACAGATCATACTTATGTTTTGCGTCGCGTCAGCAAACTTTTGCCGAGTTAGAGGCTATGGCCGTCTCCGCCGAAGGAGTTAGATACGCCGATACCTTGCGTGTCGCGAAAGAACCCCCTCCTTCTTTTAGTAATCCCCAGCCTCCACCTCGCCGACCAGTCACATCCCGTAAATGTTATGCTTGCGGGTCGCCTGACCATCTTCGCAATAAATGTCCATTGGTCAAATCTAGTAGGACAAATAATGGAGCTGGTTCATCACAAGGCTGTTTTAAATGTGGGGCTTTCTCACATATCGCCAAGAATTGCCCATATTTGAATAGCACCCCCCCCCCCCCTGCTCAACTTCTGGTGCAACTTCCACCAATGCCAATAATAATAATAAGTGACTAGTGGCTTCGGCTGAGTCGGCGAACCAACCTTCCCGAGGCTCAGCCCCAAGTAAACATGTTGAAAGATCGGGGAAATGTCAGTCTTCTAATCTATCATTTGAAGGCCCTACGGAATATCTTAGGATTGCGGCGGATTCCCCCGCACCCGTAAATTTTCTTAAAATTGAGGTGAATAATGAGCCTATAACTGCTCTTTTAGATTCAGGCAGTGTTTGTTCTATTATTTCGGCTGAATGGTATTCGAAATTGAAATCTATTTGTAAACTTCCTTACTATTATTCATCTTATGTTTAATATGCTTCGGCTAATTCTTCTCCATTAGAAATTTTAGGCTCCTTAAATGTCAAAATTCGTATTTCTAAATTTACTTGGAAAGTTAAATTGTTTGTGGCTAAGCGTTTATCTTGCCCCATTATATTGGGAGCCGACTTCATGTCCCATACGGGTCTAGTGCTCGATCTTCAAAGTAAGTCATGCACATTCAAATTTGCTTCGAATTGTAAAATCCCCTTATTGAAATGTAATTCTGTATCATGTTCATCTGTTTCGAATACCCAGGGTGAGATGTTGTTAGATCCTAGACATCTACCTGAGGAGCAGGCTGACAGTATTCGTAAGTTGTGTCAGTCGTTTCCAGAGGTGTTCTCTGATACTCTTGGTGTTACTGACCTGATCGAATACAAAATTGAGGTCATGGATTCGATTCCTGTCCGTTTTCCACCTTATAGGCTATCTCCACCTAAAATGAAGGCATTGAAAGAAATCATCGATCAAATGTTAAAGGATGGTATTATTAGGCCCTCTAAGTGGGCGTATTCTTCACCTATTTTTCTAGTCCCGAAACCCCAAGGTGGCCTCAGGCCTGTCATTGATTATATGGCTCTCAATCGGAAGGTGGTGTTACAATCTGTGCCCCTTCCTAACCTTCATTCTTGTTTTTCATGGTTTCGTAAAGCTAAGTTCTTTACCATCTTGGATCTAAATCAGGCCTATAATCAAATTCCTCTGGCTGAAGAATCTAAACATCTTACAGCGTTTGCCACGGATTGGAAACTGTATGAATACAACCGCGTGACTTTCGGGCTCCCCACGGGAGCAGCCGTACTTACCAGACTGCTAGATAGGGTATTCTCCGACATCAAATTTGAGTACTTGTACCACTATCTGGATGATGTCGTATTTTCGGAAACATTCGAAGAACACCTAGATCATCTGCGAGAAGTTCTCAATCGCCTTCGTAAAGCTGGGTTAACTGTGAAATTGTTCAAGGTCGCCTTCGCTAAACCCTCTATGTCATTCCTAGGGCATATTGTCTCGCCCGATGGTGTCGCAGTCGATCACTCTAGAACACAGGCCATCCGTGATTTCAAGCCTCCCAAGGACATTAAAGGTATTGCCGGGTTCATTGGTATGCTGAATTTCTTCAGGAAATTTATTCCTAACTTCGCTAATAGAGCGGCGCCCTTGAACCTTCTTCGTAGGAAAGGCATCAAATTCGAGTGGGGGCCTTCTCAACGAGCCGCTTTTGAAGACCTGAAATTAGCTCTTTGTAATGCCCCGGTCCTTGCTGTGCCAGATTTCTCGAAGAAATTCATCGTCCAAACCGACGCGTCGTCGTCGGCGGTAGCTGCAGTCCTTCTTCAAGAGACTGAACTAGGGAGGCTACCCATCGCCTATGCCTCTAGGACTCTATCGGCTCAAGAAGCCAAGTATTCCATCTATGAGCTTGAAGGTTTGGCAGTTTTATTTGCCTTAAAAAAGTTCCGTCTCTATTTGGAATATGTCAGATTCGACTTGGAGACTGATATTCAAGCCCTAAGCTGGGTCTTAGGTAGGCCGCGTCGTACTGGTCGTATAGCCCGGTGGGCCATCCGAATTTCTGCCTTCCAATTTGACGTTAGGCATATCAGAGGTACTGAAAATGTTGTCGCAGACGGACTCAGACGTATGTTTTCCAACGACGTCGAGACCCATGAACTGGTCGATAGTTCATCACCTCCCGAGTCCATACTATCTGAGGTTAATGCCATCTTAACAGATGCTCCCATGCTCTTTAGGGACATCGAGAAATATCAACGTGAAGGTCCAAAGCTGGCTCCGATCATAGAAACCCTTTCTTCTGGGGAACATGTTGTCCCTTATGTTCTGAGGAATGGTGTTTTATGTTGCCCTTCGAGGCATGATAAGATGATGAAAGTTGTAGTTCCAGCTGTTCTTGTACCAATGATCTTCAAATACTATCATGAGACCCCATTAGGGGGCATTTAGGCATCTTTAAAACCCGTGAAAAGATCCGTGAAGCGTTTATCTGGAAGGGTATGGACGGTGAAATTCGTGAACTAGTAAAGGCTTGTAAATCTTGCTTGCTTAGTAAACCCACCATGTCTACCAAGATAGGCCTTTTGTCCTCTCATCAAGCGTCACGCCCAATGGAACGCCTGTATATTGATTACGTAGGACCCCTCCCCCAGTCAAAGGGGAATGCGAACAAGTTCATCCTTGTATGTGTAGATGGTTTTACAAGATTTTCTTGGTTATTCCCGACTAAGCTGGCTACCGCTCAGTCCACCATTTCTTGTTTAAATTCTATCTTTGCTTCTTTTGGTCCGTGTCAATATATTGTGTCTGACAATGCTAAGGCTTTCACATCCAATCTATTTCGTAAATTCTGTTTTGATCTGTCCACATCTCATGTGACTACTTCTGCTTATTATCCCCAACCATCTCTTGCCGAAAGAGTTAATCGTAATCTCAGGTCGGCTCTTATTGCTTATCATCATGAAGACCATTCAAGGTGGGACACGTCCCGGCATTGGTTAGCTGTCGCTCTGAATTCGGCTGTTCATGAATCACATAAATTTACTCCAGCTTCGTTGATGTTCAAGTTTGTTCCCAACACGCCGCTCTCCAACTTTTGGCCTTTGAGTGATATTCTACCTGAGACAATAGATCCAGATAATATTAAAGATCATTGGAAGAAGGCTAAAGCCAATCTTAAAGTGTCTCATGAAAAGGTTAGGGAAAGATATGATCGTGGACGGAGACCCACCAATTTGAAAGTAGGTGACCAGGTGATGGTCAAAAATTTTGTTCCCGCGGGCAATCTTGCCCCCAGATTTCATGGGCCGTGTATTATTCTCGATTTCCTTACACCCGTTACCTTATTGCTAAGCAATCCAGCCACCGAGAGGATATTTAGAGTTCACCTGTCGCAGGTGAAACCTGTGTAGCTTCCGCGCTAACGTAGCTGATTTTATATTTGCTTTAACATTTTTAAAAGAATTCGGAAGGTTATAAATGTTTTTTCGTTGCATGTTGAGGACTTCTGCCCTTGGAGTCAGGTTATTTGTATTTAAGCATTTATTGTACACCTTCCCCGACCAGTTGAACTGCCATCCTGTCCTTGCCGTGGCCATTACAATGCTTCCGTCTCCTGCTCACATAAAACTGTGGCTAATTGGAATGATATAAATATCTCCACGCCGCTGGCCCCTCAACTTCACCACAAAGCCTGTACCTTAAGATCATTATGGTCCAACAAATTCTGCCGCCGAGATCTTAATGTTTCAGTGCCCCCTCAGCAGCGCGGCGCCGTACGGCCACTGAGGTAGGGTATGGGCCCGCCCCTCTTCAGTGAGGCCAACCAGTGTACGGCGAGCCGGAGCCCTCCTCCCGGCCAAGGCTGGTGTGCAGCGCACAACCTGCAACTTGCCCGCGACCTGTATGTTCGCCGCGGGCGCGGCGTGCTTCAACTCCACGACTCCTCTCATAGTGCGGGCGAGCGGTATCTCAGGGTACTTGAGGGGTCCGAGCGGCCCCCTCTGGACACAAGCAGCGGCGGCCGGTCCGGCCGTCAACCTTAATCAACATTGAATGTACTTAATCAGCTACACGGACATTTAATATCAACAATTACTACATTTTTTTATTTCAACTGCAATATTTGGTGGACTTAGAAAATGTTTCTTCACTTTCAAGTATTAAAAGTTTTTCCTTCTGAATTCAACTCCTACAAGCATAAAGACATTCCTTCAAAAGTTACTACAAAGAATTTTGAAACTGGATCCAAACATTTTAAGAAAACTTGTTTGTAAATCCTTCTGCAATTAATCTCTTTTTCAACAGCATAACTTGGACCTTGTTTTAAAACAAAAGTTTATGCTCTTCTATATTACCCCTTGGAGGGACTTTTGGGGGGGAGGTCTGTACCAGGCGGTACACCTCCGCGCCGTTAATTCAAACTTTGCGCCAGTTGAAACTCCTCTACTGGAGGAAGCCTGAACTCTAACAACCATGTTAAATCTAAAGGTTATCAGAAGATGTCGCTATCTGTAAATTTTGAAGAGTTCTGAACTGTGTCTTATTCGATTTATTTTTGTTTTCTCTGTAGTGAGAAGTGTGAACATTCTCTTCTAGATCGCACTACTGAAGAAATACAACGGTGTACTCTAGTGCGAAGTGAAAGAACTTTTTTTGAAGAATTTTAGTATGCATAAGTTTGTTCTTTGTTAATTTTTTTCAGTCATTGTTTAGGTTGGCTGTATAACCCTTCTATTTCCGCCAGTTTTGAATTCGACCAATGAGTAATTTTTGTAATTAATTTTCCACCAATCATAGATGTCTTCTTCAGTTTTGACTTGTAATCTTTTGGCCGTCCAATAAAATGCTTGTGGGCGGGTGTTATCATTCATGAAAGGTCTCGAATGTTCCGCGAGGGTATATAAACTGCTGATTTTCGGGTCCCTGCGCCACTTCAGTAACATCTATCATTGTGTACATTATGTAGCAGGGGGCGGGAAGCGCCTCTTTAGTCGGGCAGCGGTTCATCAATAAGGTAATGGCCTTTTAATAACTTATTTTCTTGCTAGCTCAGCAGTTTAACTCTCGGGGCAGGTTCGATACCTTTTATCATGTAACTTTCCTCTAAAATGTAATAGACTCTTGATATAAATTCTATCTCTTGAAACTACAAATTGGGATAGAGAGTGCCTAACCCTCTCGAGCTCCCTTTCATATTGTTTTTGAGGTGACTACGTTTTCTCAACCATTTTTCTTCGTTTCGTAATGTAATAAGTTTTCCTATCGTGTCACCTCTTTAGTATGGGATTAGCCCTTGCATATGCGGCCTAGTGCCAAATAGGTTTTTAAAGAAATGTATTAGGAGTGCTGTTTCGCCTTCTCTCAAGTTGGTATTTTGGAGGCCATGTAATTGACCTGTTTCTTTACTTAATAGGCCTCCGTAGGTTGGGTACTTTTACCCCTGTTTTCATGTGCTTGGAAGACAGCTTGAAGGTCGAGTTTGGTGTGGCCTTTGATAGGCTTGAACTTTGAGAGCGGGTTTCTCTTTCGGAAATTTGGTTTCTGTGTGCCTCGAGCAGGCTTTATTGAGTAATAGGGAGCGAGCGCTCCTGGGTATGATTGGGGTTTTCTGCCCCTTTGTTAAACCTTGCGTACAAGTAAAGTTGGGCTCATAGCTCAAGAATTGTGTGTCTGGCTCTTGGAGCCCAAATACTGTAACCACTGTAATTGTACATTCTCGATTTGTTGCTAGGCTACTAAGTACCTGTTATATTTGTTATTTCTTGATCTTGAAAAGAAAATATAACCTTGTTAAATTTTTAATTAACTTTAATTTCGTAGATTGAGACCTATTCATCCCAGCACCTTCTTTCACCTCTGCTGATCCACCAACCACGGTAATAATAATAATAATAATAATAATAATAATAATAATAATAATAATAATAATAATAATAATAATAATAATAATAATAATAATAATAAGTGGGGACTTACCGGTTACCTCCATCGGGCGCGTCCCATTGGAATTGGGGAAGCTCGCTGGCTCTGCCACCAGCAGAGTCAGAGGGTACTAGGGAAATAAAATACCACCGTGAAAAAAAACTGGTCCCTTGCCAGGGTTACGGCGAAGCCTGGAAAATGACCAGAAGCCAGAAAACGTCCTGAGACAACCCCTAGGGCTAACAACCTTAGTTGTAAAAGGATGGATACCAGTCCAAAGCAAAGTCAAGTCAAAAAGCATGATGGCACAACATTTCAAGAAACATACCCCAGGGGGTAAATCTTCGGATAACTCCCTCGTCGTGAACGACACGGCGCACGAGTCTCGTTCGGATTCTGGGGGAGATTCGGCGTCATGCAAGAGACGAGTCGGAGCGTCTCGATGTACCCCGAAGAGTCAAAAACTCAGGCCAAAATCTAAAACCTTTCTAGCAACTTTCAACATAAATTCACTTACACAAACTGGCAAGCTGAAAACCCTCACCAAAGCTCTACACAAAAATCAGATATCCATAATGGCACTACAGGAAACAAGGTACCCTGATGAAGAGATTTTTGAATCCGAAGGCTATCGATTTTTCAAGAGCAAAGCGCAAAGAGGTATCCTCAATGGAGCTGTGATGCTTGGAACCGCGCTTGCTGTTAGAACCAAGATCCTAAAATCGGTTGCAAATTTCGAACCTGTGAATGACAGATTGTCTATACTCACAATTAAATGCGCAAACAAAACCTACGCCCTAGTTAACGCACATGCTCGTATAAACGATAAGAACAAGTCTGATCCAGACGAAGTTGATAATTTCTGGGACCTACTAGATGAAAAATTAAACAAAATCCCCAAACACCATGTCAAGCTTCTTTTGGGTGACTTCAATGGCGAACTAGGTCGTGAACAGAAGTACAAGAAAGTTATAGGAAATTACCCTGCTCATTAAAGAACCAATCCCAACGGCAAAAGACTGGTGACCATTTGCGAAAATCACAACCTGCAGGTCACGTCGACCCACTTTCGACATCTACCAAAAAGAAAATGACTTGACGTTCTCCCGTCCAAGCTCTCAGAGAGTTCCAAATTGATCATGTTGCAATCTCCAGGAGAAACAGTCCTGAGATTATGAATGTCAAGGTAAAGAAAGGCATCAATGTGGCCTCAGATCAGTATATGTCTCTTATCAAATTCAAACCAATTCCCGCAAACACAAGGAAGACAACCAAACAGATCACACGCTTCGACAATGATAAACTTCGGCAAAGGGTCGATGAGTTCCAGGAGAAGGCTAGACCAAATGACTGTGACTTTAACAACGCCAAAAGTCTCCTTGTTGAGGCCGCCAAAGACGTTGTAGAAACCAAGAGAAGCAAAAAGCATGCCTGGTGGAATAGTACCTGCGAATCAGTCCTCCAAGAAAGACTTAATGCGTGGAAACAGTACTACTCTACGAAATCAGAAAATGATTGGGAAACCTACAAAACCCAACGTGCCCAAGCAGCTAGGGTGTTCAGAACTGAGAAACGTAAATACGAAAATTATCTCATTGAAAAGACAGAAGAAAACTTTAGGAAGAATGAAAGCAGAGAGTACTACAGAGCCTTCATACGCAAACTCCCTGGCTATAAACCACCGTCTCTATGCTTTGAGCGAAAGAACGGCACACTGGCGATGTCAAATGAAGAAAATTGTAGCATTCTGCCAGATTACTTCAAGAATTTACTTAATTGCTCTAAACCGCAAAGCGCCATTGAGACCAAGGAACCCTTACTCAGGAAACCAGATTCCAGACCACCCGACAGAGATGAAATCAAGTGCCACATTGCCCATCTCAAAAATAACAAAGCGCCGGGGGAAGACTCAGTAGTAGCAGAACTATGGAAATATGCCCCAGAAGAATCACTTGATATCTTGCAAAAGAAAAATAGAAGAAATTTGGAACAATGAGACCCTACCCGAAGATCGGAAAATAGCTTTGATCCATCCATTACACAAAAAAGGCAGCATGAAGAACATCAACAAGTACAGAGGAATATATTTGCTACCCGTGACTTACAAAATCCTGTCACTTGTCATCCTGGAGCGTTTGGAAGCACAAGTCGAACACCAAGGAGGGTTCAGAAAAGGTCGCTCAACAGCTGAACAGATCTAAAGTCTCAAAACGATCATCAGATATTGTACACTAAGGTCCAAGGACTTTAAGAAAGCGTACGACTCCATTGACCGGGAAGTCATGCTAAACATCTTAAATGAATTTGGAGTTGATTTGAAACTGCTGGCATTAATTAGAGCCACCCTGACCGATACAAAATCCAAGGTGAAGTTCCACGGATGTCTCTCGCATTCCTTTGACATCAAGACAGGAGTCCGACAAGGTGACGGGCTATCCCCGATACTCTTCAACTGTGTTCTTGAAGAGATCATCAGAACCTGGCGGGTGAGATTACAGGAAACCAACTACAGTCCATTGAGAATTGGAACCAAATCCAAGGGGATCGCAACAGACTGCTTAGCATTTGCCGATGATATTGCTGTTCTCTCAAACGACATAGAAACCGCTAGAGCTCAAGTTGCAATTTTAAAGGAAATTGCCGAACAAACTGGTTTGCAGATATCGTTTGAGAAAACAGAAGTAATGACTAACATCAAAGAGGCTCCACCAAAACTCCATACAAAATACGGGGACATCACCCGAGTAGACAAATTCAAATACCTGGGTGAGATCATCATGAAAAATGGACTGGACAAAGAAGCACTTCAGGAGCGAGTACGCAAACTGGAAATAGCCTACCAAACATCCCGCACAATCTATAACAAAAAATGCCTTTCCCAAAACACTAAGATACGTCACTATGAAACAGTTCTGAAGCCAGTAGTTCTATATGCAGCCGAAACCCTGTCTCTAAATGCCAACAAGGGACTCCTTGAAGAACTGGAGAATAGAAAACGCAAAATTGTGAGAGGAATCTTGGGATCAAAGTACAGAAATGGAATCCATCAAAAGAGATCCAACAAGGAAGTCTACAGCAAAATAGAGAAAATTACCGACACAATCAGAAAAAGACGGGCACGATTTTACGGTCATCTGAAAAGAATGGACGGAAGAAAATTAACTAAAGGAATCTTTCACCTTTTTGATTCAAACCCCAAAACTACAATTCCTTGGTTTAGAAATACCAAAGAAGACCTGCAAATGCTACATATCTCAGCTGAAGACGCCCTTAACAGAGATCTCTTCCGCAAGAAAATATTGACGAACGGGCTAAACCGAGACGAGCAACCGAAGAGAAGACACGGTGCCCCTTGGACAGAGGAGCGTAAGCAGGCCCACTCACAAAGAATGAGGGAAATTTGGGCTCTAAAGAAGGCCAAGTTCAGTGTCAAATGCAACAAGACTTAACGTGGTCCTTGATGGCCCCAGCGAATTATATAATAATAATAATAATAATAATAATAATAATAATAATAATAATAATAATAATAATAATAATAATAATAATCAGCATCATCATCATCATCATCATCATCATCATCTTCCGCATCTTTTCTTGGTTGCTCAGGGTCCCTAAACACACTGATGGTGGTGGTGATTATTAGACATGAATGAGTTGTGGCCGGGGATTTTAGGTCGCATACCCTTCCTGATACCACGGGATTTTGAATTGAAAATACCACGCCAAAACCATGAAACTAACGACGGTCGCTACACAATCCTGTTCGCCAATAATAGTGTATTGTATTGGAATATATATCATAGCTGGGCAATGGAAACGTTGCAATTCCTTCGGAATAAAGTTTTCTGAAGCACCACAAAACTGAGTGGTGATCAATGGCCGTAGAACTATTTCTATAACCCAAATATTCGACCATTGGAGACTGCTATTCTCTTTTCTCGAGACGCGGCAAGCCGTCATAAAGCAGTTGGAGAATGTGTTTTTCTCATGAGTGGAATTAAAGGATATTCATTACGTAGCAACGATACACGGGCATAATTATTAATGCAACAATTACTACTGAACCCTGATATTGAAGAAACATTGAAGTGAATGAGTAGATTATAAAACAAACATTTAAAAAAGAGGAATACAGCATAAGTAGGCCTTTTTATAAACCTATTTGAACTGATCACAATTTTACAACAAATAGTTGGGTAAGGAGACCCTGTGTAAAGGTAGGCAAAAACACTAAATCAAAACAAGGTTTTATTGCAAATGAACTGGCTCAACTCTTTTGCTCACCAAGAACAGAATCTAAAATAATTTTACCTACCCCTAGAGACAAACCCGTAGTAGTAGTACCCGTTCCACACTTCGAATACCACTGATCTAAGTAATCTGTGTATGCAATCACTGAGAGTAAATGAGAATATTTTCTTCAAAACATTCTTTTTTTTTCTTTTTTTGCTATTTTCTTTACGTCATACCGACACAGATAGGTCTTATGGCGACGATGGGATAAGAAAGGCATAGGAATGCGAAGGAAGCGGCCGTGGCCTTAATTAAGGTACAGCCTTACCCTGTTATTTGCCTGGTGTGAAAATGGAAAAACACGGAAAACTATCTTCAGTGCTGCCGGCAGTGGGGTTCGAACCCAATATCTCCCGATTACTGGATACTGGCCGCACTTAAGCAATTGCAGCTATCGAGCTCTGTTTTTTCAGAATTCAGAGGACCAACGGCACATATGTCATCCCAAATATATTAGGTCTACATTTCGAAAGATATTTTAAGGATGACAGTGAGGATATTCATAATATTCATAGAAGAAATCAACGGCATGTGCATTATTTAAGTGCTAGGTGTAGGAATTCTTTATGTTTTAATATTTGATGTACAGTAGAGCCTCCGCGGCTCAGGTGGCAGCGCACCGGCTCCTTACCCCTTGGTTCCTCGGTTCAAATCCTGGTCACTCCATGTGAGATTTGTACTGGAAAAACCGGAGGTGGGACAGGTTTCGCTTCGGGTACTTCGGTTTTCCCTGTTATCTTTCATTCCAGCAACGCTCTCCAATATCATTTCACTTCATCTGTCAGTCGTTAATCATTGTCCCAGAGGAGAGCGAGAGGCTTCGGAAGACGGTACAATTCCTATCCACGCCGCTAAATCGGGGTTTCATTCATTCCATTTGTGACCCGGTCGAATGATTTGAAACAGACTCTGGATTTATTATTATTAAGTGCACAGTACGTTTTAACTTGTGTTCGACTGTGTTCAAGATTTCTCACAATCACACAATTGACATGATGGCATAGAAATTCACTACCGGTAATTCTTATAACTCAGATGATATCAAGAGGTGTAAGCTGGGGCTTCTACTCCTTGTAAGACGTACACATTTTCCTTATGAACAGAACGATAGTATGGTTACAACGACGGATTAAAATATACAAAAGTGAAGTGAACGTACAGATCAACTATTCAAAGATAATCATACAGATTAATTTTTTTGTCCTTCCAATAGAAACCTTTACAGAACTAGCAGATAAACTTACGTTGCATTAAAGTTATTCAACAGTACGTTCTAAGAGAAAGAGTTAGCTATCTGTCTTGACAAAGTAACAATGAATATTTAAGATAGAAGAGGGCTTCAGATGCTTTAATTTCACTACTTCCAAGCCGTGTTGTCTCAGCACAGTCAGCACTTCACTTTGATTACATCTTCTGGCTCTTAGAGCAGGTACTGGAACATTATTTGAGCTGTCAGTCACACGAGAAGCTCATCTGTTTCGTTTTGTACGCTCTAACGAACAGCATATTCATGGCAGTGAAGCAATAGATTACAGGACTCTTATACTCTAGCTTAATGACATTCACTCTCTAATCTTCGTCTGTGAACACACCTATTAATATGATCCATTCCTATCATTTAATCACCATTTTAATTACAATTACATTACAATCATTGAATTCCAATTCTAAAACCTGTTATGTCTAATATTACTCAAAAGAAGTTAAGACCACCATTCCATACAATTTACGAACAGTATTGCAACAGATGTGCAATCTTGATTTAATCATCGCCTTAGACGGTGAATAAAATTGGAATTATAGCGCAACTTTTCATGTCCAATGTGCGTACTTAAGCAAACCAGTTACATCCCAATCAACGTAATAGAAAAAAAAAAGTTCTGTACTATCCCATCACTGCTAACTTCAACCCGGGAAGAGGATCATGCTAAAAAATTGGGAAATTGAATCGTAAATGTTTACTACATTAGCGTTTACTGCGAGGAAAATAGCATCATGAAAAATGGTAAACTCTGATATGAAATTGCGCCAACAACAGTGAAAGAGACTACTGCTCTTGAGAAATAAGAACTTGAAGAATTAAATACGCCGATTAAAAATATTATGAGAAAGAGTGGATGACAAATAGCTCGTCTTCAAGATGTTGTTAGATGAACGGAGGACTTTAAGTTACCAGATTTAATATCACGATCCGAATGTGGAATATTTCATTGAATAGAGCGAGGACTGTTAATATAACATTGATTTTGGTGAGAACTTATTGAGCGAGTAGAGCTGTTACTATATGTTCTTAGAATAAATGACTGAGATTTAAATATCAATAGAGATTATGTCTACATTATAGTATTATACCTATTCACACAGATTACGTAGGATTAGAAACTTGTCACTGTATAAATATAATACAAAATACCGTATTTAAGCGAATAATCCCCGCCGCCGAATGATCCCCGCACCCTAACTTTAGGAAAGCTCATTAAAAAAAAAATAAACTAAAATTCCTTTCATTGAAAGATTAACATAGACATAAAGAAACATTTCATATCACTCCTCGAGGTCCGCTTGGTCTTTACGCAGATATGAATGTGTAAATTGACGCGTATAGCTGCTTTGCCTGAATATATTTAAGAAATTCATTATCACTGCTATAAAATATATTTGCCAGGAAAGTTATCAAGTAGGTCTAGGTATTTCATTAATCTGAACTTCCAGTAGGCTCGATTCCCTGTAGATCGAAAGATTCGTTGTCTCTTGCATCACTAGTATCCTCTCCTAAATTATTTACAAATTCGTTACACACCACCTCTAAAACAATTTTCATACGCGGTCTTTTCTTTACGCGGATATTAACATGACCGGTGGTGGATAATTCCTTCTCGTACAATGTAAACAGTTCAAGGAGACACACCGGCGAACTCGGATGTTAGTTTTGAGACACAGTAAAACCTCGTTAATTCGAAGTCGTTGGGACGTATAAATCGGGCTTAAAATTACGTGATTTCGAATTAACCGCCAACTCGTACTTTAGAAATGCCAACCCTTGCCGCGTCAAAAAATACTCTAAGATACGTTACTGCATGCAATTAACATTGATTCATTGTTCAAACCTTGCAAATGCAATGGAAAAACTATTTCCAAAATGTACCCAACAAGGTGCATTTACAGTATCAAATAATGCACTTGGATAACTCACTGACAAACAAAACCTCAAAAAGCAAAGCAAAGCAAAGCAAAGCAAAGTCTTCTCCGTACAGGCCATGAAGGCCCTTGGAGGTGTGGAAGGTAAAAGCTTCCACTATCTGTAATCTCGGCACTTGATGTAATAGAGTGGTTATCACTATGCTCGGCCGCCTTTGCCCCCAGGAATTCACGTGGTACTCATTTTTGGTGTAGGCTGAATGAACCTCAGGGCCATATGCACCTCCGGAAGTGGAAATCTCGTTTCTTAAATTTTCCCACTTCCTGATGGGGATTCGAACCCACGTCCTCCTGGGCGAACCGAGTACGCCTTTACCGCCTCGGCCAGGCAGCCCTCAAACATAACCTCACGCAACGAAAAAAAAAGGAAAAGGTTATTCAAAGTCGAGGTATATGCTGGCTCCCCTGTGGAATCACTTTATTCATTGCATAACTATACTGTATGCATTTTTATATACCTTGTACTGTATTTGTACGGAAAGTATTCGATGCCCTTAAAATTTCCACTCCTATGACGAGGGGAGGATTTCTTTCGCTTCCGTCTGCATTGCAACACAGTACAGTGACCCCATCTCCTTTTGAAAAGTGCTTTTGGGCTAGGCATGTAAAAAACCAATGCAGTTTCAATAGCAATATTGTTCGTTGCGTATGAATAGATTATATTCGTAGGTCACGCTTTTTTGCTAACTGTCGGCATCGCCAAGGAGAATCGTCAGTGTTCGCGGATTCTACTTCTTCGCACACTGCCTGGTACTTGATACTGTTGCATTCCTTAAAACCCTGAATAAAAAATAATTACGATTTCACTCGAACGTAGCAATTATGAAACGTTTATATGTATGCGAGTGAGGGACTGGAATAATTTATCAAGGGAGATGCTTGGCTTATTTTCAAATTCTTTGAAATTTTTTAAGACAAGGCTAGGTGTACAGTTGATATTGAATCTGACACCGGGGTAACTGTCCTACATGCATATGTGTGGTGACTGATTGATGAAAGTAAATTAAAATAATTTTTTGAGGAAAGCGTTAGTTTCATTAAAACTATTTACCTCATATTGTTTGGTATGACGAAGGTTATATATTGCCATATTTATACAAAGTAGACCACCCATCATTTTTATAATTACCAAAGTGAATTCCTATGGACATCACGAGTTTTCAAATGGACGACTCAGTGATGATGATGATGATATATACCTCTCAAACTGTAAAACTTTATTAATTTTTCAATGATGTGTTGCGCTTCCAACATAGACTTTTAAAGTAGTGAGCTCGAGTTTACATATATATGATTAAATGTGTTCATAACACACTAAGAACTTTGACAAATCGTCAAAAACTATAACAGGGAATGGTTTCGGAGGTATGAAATAAGCCACCTCATTACTAGAACATGATCATTTTACTGCCATTCATATGATATACGTATCTGGACAGGTCACGTTTTGAGATGTTACGTGTTTGAACTTGGCAGCCTATGTATATGTATATACAAACTCTGCAATTTGAATGAGGAACAAAACATGAAGTGAGGATTGAACGAAACTGACTGCGAATCACAATAAAGAATAATAGAAATATATTTAAAAGTCTTATAATACACTGACTGACAGTGACAATGCAACACCAAGGAGGAGTGGTTCGAAAGGGATGAAAGTTGGGGAAAAACAGAGACGGCACGGACGAATAATTGATGTTTATTTCAAACCGATATGCAGGTTACACAATGCGCACGGCATCGACTCAGTAGGATGTAGGACCACCGCGAGCGGCGATGCACGCAGAAACACGTCGAGGTACAGAGTCAATAAGAGTGCGGATGGTGTCCTGAGGGATGGTTCTCCATTCTCTGTCAACCATTTGCCACAGTTGGTCGTCCGTACGAGGCTGGGGCAGAGTTTGCAAACGGCGTCCAATGAGATCCCACACGTGTTCGATTGGTGACAGATCCGGAGAGTACGCTGGCCACGGAAGCATCTGTACACCTCGTAGAGCCTGTTGGGAGATGCGAGCAGTGTGTGGGCGGGCATTATCCTGCTGAAACAGAGCATTGGGCAGCCCCTGAAGGTACGGGAGTGCCACCGGCCGCAGCACATGCTGCACGTAGCGGTGGGCATTTAACGTGCCTTGAATACGCACTAGAGGTGACGTGGAATAATACGCAATAGCGCCCCAAACCATGATGCCGCGTTGTCTAGCGGTAGGGCGCTCCACAGTTACTGCCGGATTTCACCTTTCTCCACGCCGACGCCACACTCGTCTGCGGTGACTATCACTGACAGAACAGAAGCGTGACTCATCGGAGAACACGACGTTCCGCCATTCCCTCATCCAAGTCGCTCTAGCCCGGCACCATGCCAGGCGTGCACGTCTATGCTGTGGAGTCAATGGTAGTCTTCTGAGCGGACGCCGGGAGTGCAGGCCTCCTTCAACCAATCGACGGGAAATTGTTCTGGTCGATATTGGAACAGCCAGGGTGTCTTGCACATGCTGAAGAATGGCGGTTGACGTGGCGTGCGGGACTGCCACCGCTTGGCGGCGGATGCGCCGATCCTCGCTTGCTGACGTCACTCGGGCTGCGCCTGGACCCCTCGCACGTGCCACATGTCCCTGCGCCAACCATCTTCGCCACAGGCGCTGCACCGTGGACACATCCCTATGGGTATCGGCTGCGATTTGACGAAGCGACCAACCTGCCCTTCTCAGCCCGATCACCATACCCCTCGTAAAGTCGTCTGTCTGCTGGAAATGCCTCCGTTGACGGCGGCCTGGCATTCTTAGCTATACACGTGTCCTGTGGCACACGACAACACGTTCTACAATGACTGTCGGCTGAGAAATCACGGTACGAAGTGGGCCATTCGCCAACGCCGTGTCCCATTTATCGTTCGCTATGAGCGCAGCACAGCGGCGCATTTCACATCATGAGCATACCTCGGTGACGTCAGTCTACCCTGCAATTGGCATAAAGTTCTGACCACTCCTTCTTGGTGTTGCATTTGCTCTGTCAATCAGTGTATATACATGGCCTTGTTTATGAGCACGGTTTCTACAATTACCATAACAATATTGAATGTAATTGGAAACAATGACTCAGAGTGACGTTACTGTCGATTGGTCCCAAGGGCTCTCCTTGAGGATAAGTGATAGAGTCTCTTTTGAAGAGCCGACAGAAAAAAATCCTGGTCTCCAAGGAGCTATACAATCTAGAAATCAATAACATAATTATCATTCTGATCAAGTTCCAGTTCATGTATTTGGGTCATCAGTCCACAGACTGGTTTGATTCAAACTTTCCATACCACCCCATTCTCTCCTAACCTTCCCATTTCTACGTAATTACTACATTCTACATCTACTCCAATCTGATTGTCATATACATACCATGATCTTCCCGTAACGTTTTTACCGCTTACACTTCCCTCGGAAACTAATTGGGCAAGTCCTGGGTGTCTTAAGAAGTTTCCTATCATTAAATTACTTCTTCTGGTTAAATTTTGCCAAATCGTTTTCCTCTGATCAATTCGATTCACTATCTCTTCATTCGTGATTCGACCTTCTCACAAGCTTATATTCTCTTTTATTCTGAGATAATTATAGTCCATGTTTCACTTCCGTACAATGCCAGCCTCCAGAGCAAATTATTCAATTCCACGAACCTGCTACGCAGGCGTAGCAGGGGGAGAAGAGATACTCCCACGTGGCGCGTCCCAGGTGGCGGATAGGGGGGTCCTAACCGGCTTGCCGGCGGACTTGAGGGAAATAAAATACCTCTCGCGGACCAAACACACACCCCCTGTGGGTGGGGGAGGCAGACGAATAATACACCCACGGTATCCCCTGCCTGTCGTGAGAGTCGACTAAAAGGGGTGACCAAGGGCTGATTGTATTAGAACTATGAAACTACTTTTGATTAGTACCATCACGCGCGGAACACCATGGGTCGCTTTTACTTGCGAGTAGTACTGTTAGGTACTAGTTAGGTACTGAATAGTTTTGTGATTCGTAGCACTCAACCGGGGTTCAGTGTGGGTTTCCAGTACCGGTGAGTCGTACCCATGTGAGCAGCACCACGGGTCTGGGCGTTGCCTGTGAGTTGTACCACTATATGAGCGACACCGTGGGTCTGCGTTGCCAGTGATTAGTACCCACTATGTGAGGAACACCACGGGAATGCCGGCGCCCGTGATTAGTACACCTAGGTGAGGAACCTCATCGGTTTGTGTTGGCTATGAATGACGCCATTGTGTGAGAAACACCATAGGTCTGCGTTACCTTTACGACGTACAATAATTGTGAGTAGTATCTTAATGTTTGAAACACTGTGAGTTTACGCTACCTTTGATTAGTACTGCAGCTTGAGAAATATCATGGTTCTCCTTTACTGCCAATAAGTGTCATTATGCGGGATCGTTGACATAGATATTGACCCATTCAGACAAGCATCATCGATTCAGGATTGGGCTTTGGAAGCAGTCCCATGGTCAGTAACATTTTTTTCTGGGAATGTGAGGCATTGTGCGTCTTATCCACTGCTTGTTTTAAATTCATATTCATCAATTCATTCCTCATCATCACGTTTTGAATTCGGATCAGTGGATGAATTTTGTACTTTTAAATTTTAATCTCACTTCGTCTCATTTCGTACCATAGGGGCCGATGACCTAGATGTTAGGCCCTCTAAACAACAAGCATCATCATCATCATCAAATTATTCAAAAACGTCTTTTTATTCCGAAGCGAGGTAATTATTTTCTTAAGAAAGGCCTTCTTAGCTTGTGCGAGTCTGCATTTTATTTCCTCCTTGTTTATGCCACGGTTAATTGTCCAAAACTCTAGTAACTATAAAAATATACTCCCCTTAAGATTTCATTTCCTATTCTAATATTTCCTGTATCACCTGACTTCGTTTGACAGCTCTCATTACTTTTGATTTGGATCTATATATTTTCATTGCGTACTCCTTTTCCAAGTCTGTGTCAGTACCATTCAGATGATTCTCCATATATTCTGTAGACTCAGATAAAATAACAATATCACAGGCAAATTTCAGAATTTTGATTTCCTCTCCTTGGATTGTGATTCCCTTTTCAAATTCTTCCTTTATTTTATTTACTGCCTGCTCTACAGTATATAAAAATTAATAAGGAGGGAAATGGAGCCTTGCCTCACTCCATTCTGTATTGCCGTTTCATTTTAACACGCCTAATTCATTTTTGGCTCTATACGCAATTATACTGCAGCCTCGATCTAAATCAGATTACTTATAGTTTTATTATCAATTTTCGAAAACACGAGATTTCCCAATGTGGATTCATATAATATTTCTGAAACGTTAACTCCTGGATAGACTTTTTAACCAATAATGAAGTGTTAGGGAGGGCTAGAACAGAGAATGAGCAGGCAAACATCATCAAAGCCAGGAAAACAGCTTATTTAGACCATGTTCTAAGAGGCAGAAAGTACGGGATTCTACACCTCACTTGCATTAACAACACTGAACAACACTTCAAGTTAGGTAAAGAAAGGGTGCTTTCTCAAGGGTGATCACCAAAGTCACTTGGAAAAGAAGAGAAATGCGGTAAGCCCCATATTCACAAATAAATCATGTTATGGTATACGACAGCCGACATTTTAAAGGTCAGATTTCATTGTTGGTTAGGAATCTACGTTTTTACTCGGTAATTGTTGTGAAGAAATTCCTTAGGTAATGGAGCTTTTTGTAATTTTTGAAGTTTAAATTGAATGTCAATAAGTAAAAATGTGGAATCTTTCCAGACAGGATGACGAAGCCTGTTCCCAATTCCAACGTGTGGTTTGTACGAAATCTATCCTATGATTGTATGCGGCGATGAGTGAGGATGTTATACCCGCTAGCCATTCGAGATTTATATATTCTGCACGGGGAGTGAGGAGGGTTACAACGGGTATATTATGCTAAAACAATGTTAAATCGTTGTATTTTGTGAAAATATATTTTCTTTCATATTATATTCATTCAGGTATGCTGCCTTATGGCAGGCCTTGTTATCGGATAAACCTACTTTTGCCCACCCCTAGCCAAACGTTTCATTTTGGGATATTTCTTTCCTTTGATGTTGTTCAGAATTTGATACCTTTTCATTCCTTTCACCATTCCTTCTATTCCTTCTTTCAGTAAACATTCCCTCCTCAAAGAATATCCAGTCCAGTTCATTTCCCCCCCTGTGGGTGGGAGCAGTAGAATAACACCCACGGTATACCTTGCCTGTCGTAAGTGGCGAATAAAAGGGTCCCAGTGGCTCTGAACTTTGGAGCGTGGGTTGGCGGCCACGGGGACCTTAGCGGCGTCCTGGCATACTTCCACTTACTTCTACCAGGCTCCTCACTCTCATCTATCCTATCCGACCTATCTTGGTCAACTCTTGTTCTTTTCTGACCCCGACGGTATTACGTATGGAGGACAAGGGAGTCTTTCATTTTCATGCCCTTCGTGGCCCTTGTCTTCCTTTGGCCGTTACCTTCATTTTTCGAAGTGTCGGATCCTTTCCTTTTTTTCTCTCTGATTAGTGTTGTATAGAGGATGATTACCTAGTTTTACTTCCTCTTAAAAAATAATCACCACCACCACCAGTTCATTCTTCTTCTTCTAATGATTTGCAACATACTTCGTTCTTCTCCTGTTCTCCGTAATACCTCTTCATTCCTTACCTGGTTTCCACATTTCACTTGTTCTATTCTCCTCCATATCCGCATCTCTAGTGCCTCCAATCCTCTTTCGTTTTTCTTCCGTACTGTTCAAATCCTTCCACCATACAGCGCAATGCTCCAGATATAACTCTTGGCAAGTCTTTTCTTCAAATCTTTGTTTAGTGGCCCACAAAATAACTTCAAATTTCTCTTGAAACCTTACTTTCCCATGACAATATTCCTTTTGTAATTTATGTTGTGCAGTAGATGCCTTCCCTGATCATACTCCCCAAATTTTTAAAATTATTGACCTGCTCTATTTCTTCATCCCCTATATTAATACGATATTTTCTACCTCTTCCTCCAATTATCATACTTTTGGCCTTATTCTTATTAATTCTTATTCCACATTCTTCTTGTTTCGTGTTGAGTTCATCTAACATTTGAATCATTTCTAGTTCGCTTACTACCATCACGACCTTAAAATCTGCAAATCTTATACACGCCACTCCCCAACCCCGAACACATAGTCTGTTAAATTTATTTATTTATTTATTTATTTATTTATTTATTTATTTATTTATTTATTTATTTATTTATTTATTTATTTTAATATTTATTTACTAATTTATTTGTTTAAAAAGTGGTGATGATAGGGGCTTTGGCCTTCCATTATACTTAGTCACATACACATTTTTACAGCATGAATTAAAAAACGTGGTAATCAAGTACTATTAATGAAAAATGGTGTAAATCAAATGAGTAGTATACAATAATACAATTAATTACAGATAAAATTAATTAAAAGTGTAAATATTAAATATACACTAAACAAAAATTATATGAATAACCGAGGAATGTATAAATTAATATTAAAATACCTAATAACTAGCTTGAAGTAATACTTACGCTATTTAATAAGAGGAAAAAATTGTATGAACTGAATATCGCTAAGAATCTTGTTACTACAATAGCACGCTACTTTATTGATTCTTAACAATCAATGCGTAATCCTAAATAATAGTAGTATAACTTAGAGGAGAAAATCTACCATACCTTGATTTCAATTACGCATTATATTCTCAAACATTCATTCAGGTCAACTGTATATAATGTGTAGCAATTTATGGCTGACTGTTTTAAACTTCCTAGACAAAGAAGAGCTTTAAATATCTACCTGGATCGTGTTACATAGCCCTGAAGCAGTGACTCTTGTGTATATGGCATTAGTTCTCTTTCAATCCTTAGCAGTGAAGTTTTTTCTATTTTCGTGCTATCGAAACGGTTAGAAGCAGAATACGAAGACCGAGTAGCCTCAGGTGAGGAAGGTCTCTGCACGAAGGACCCGGCTAGCATTTAAACTTTTGGCATCCGTACAAGTTGCAGGGAGTTTTAGCCAAGTTGAGCAAACGGGACTTCCTAATTAGTAACACAATGTTGTGCTAACTGTTCCATTCGATTCAAACAAGGTAGTAGAGGAAAAGAAGAGATAATATACAGCTAGGGAAGTTTATATGAAAAAGAAAAATAACGCCTTGATTTATGAATGGGGCCAGTGGAGCCGTTGTTCAAGCGCAATCCATCCTGCTAAAAGAAGCTGGAAATAGGCTCACGAGTACGACTTACTTGGCAGATTCAACTCACTGATAGCCTGACAAAATAACTTTGTTCCCTATCTCACTTATATTTCCATTGTTTCTTTCCTTCCTGCACTCTTTTCTTCACAGTTTGTTTAAATCCTTCTCATTACCATTTTCTGTACTAAATTCCTTTTTGTTTTCTCGTGAGAATTTGTAAAAAAGACAAATGGAACTTCGGCATTTTTCTTTTTCCTCTTTCCTTTAGCTAATGCAGTCTGTAGCGCTGCGCAAGATGTATGAGCAAGACAGCAATAGCTATTATTGATAACTTGTCAGAGGATTTTTAGTTGGGAAAATATATCGCTGAATAATCGTACGTTCCTATTTTACTAATACTTTAGATCTTTTGTTAGATATTACGTGTCCAAGTATTATGGTTTATGCACCATTAATTTAGTAATACCTATATTCGCAACATGTATCCCTTCAAAAATATTGCATACCTACCTTTGGCATTGGAAGGATAAATATAGCTTCGATAAGTTCCTCACTGAAGAAATATAGGAGGTAGGGAGTTACTGTATTTAACGAATTCAAAAACCATAATCCATTTCAAGTATCTTGGTTGCTTAGATAGTCGTAACGGTGCCACATTTCTAGAGGCCCACACTCGGCTTAAAGCGAGCTGGCTGAAGGAGCGGCAAACTACTGGAATTATCAAACAATCAATCAGTCAATAACTAAATAAATAAATAAATAAATAAATAAATAAATAAATAAATAAAGCAAGCAATCTAGCAAGCAATCAGTCAATCAAGCAAGCACCAGTAATCTGAATTTAGAGCAGACTCCCTGTCAGTTATTTACCTAGTCCTTTCGTAGATATTTTTTTAAATTAGGAAACTTATATAATATCTCCCTTGGTAAATTATTTTAGTCTGAAACTAATCTTGAAATAAATGAATATTTGCCCCAATTTGTCAAATTAAAAAGAAAATGTATTTTCATATTGCGTTTGTAAGTTCACAATATGAAGATACGAGGAATCAAGCAATTCTGGTGAACCGAATGCACATTATTATTGAAGTCATACCAAAGATTTATAAACTCTCTCATTTACATAGTTACTAAAACCCGTAAGTACCTTCAAAACCATGTGAAGGAATTTTCTTTTCATTTCTACAATCCCGTTTATGCGATTCCCCTAATGAAGATCATTCTTTATATTAATTGATACAGTGCTTGCCATGATGTACATTCACCCCATAAACACAGTAATTAAAACTGAGAGGACATTTCCACTGGTGAAACACACAAACTGAATTTTTGCCCCGTTTACTATCATACCGTTCCTGCTATCCATCTCACAACATCGAGGTTTTTTTCTGCAGTAGCACACAATCCAGTAACTTGTTTATTACTCTATACAGTAAAACATCACCCTCGAAAAGCCTTACCACTGATCATAATACGTATTAATAACATTTATAAATGCAAAGCAAAACATAAACTTTCAATAATACTTCCTTGAGGCAGGTAAGGGATCTGTCGCTATTTTACGAAACCATGTATACGCTACATAATAATGTGTTATTGTTCTTAATTTATTCTACTAATTTTCTTTTATCAGCAATTATTTAATCATACTTTGTGTCTTGGTTATGCTTTTTCCCTGTGACGGCCTTGAAAGGTTTTAGGAATCTAATTAAATAATGACACCGATGGTTTTAATGACAGTCTTTTATCATCAACTCATGCAACTTTTAATAATTTTTCACTGATGATGGCTCAATATTTGCCGAAGCATGTTTGATTAAATAATTTCTCCATCAAAAGATGGATAAGTGTATTTAACAGGAGAAGGAAATAAAACAAAATTATTTTGTGAACAGGTCTTTCGTGCAAGCACTAATCAGATAAGTAGCCTATTTCAGATATAATATTATTACCATGTGATCGCTATATGTCCATTCACATGAAGTTCAAAATGTACTAGGCTGTCATCTGATCAGTGTCCGACTCGTTGGCTGAATGGTCAGCATACTGGCCTTCGGTTCAGAGGGTCCCGGGTTCGATTCCCGGCCGGGTCGGGGATTTTAACATTCATTGGTTAGTTCCAATGGCCCGGGGACTGGCTGTTTGTGCTGTCTCCAACATCCCTGCAACTCATACACCACACATAACACTATCCTCCACTATCCTACCCTCATCGGAGGGTCTGCCTTACAAGGGCTGCACTCGGCTAGAAATAGCCACACGAAATTATTATCTGATCAGTCACACTGTATGGTTGTGAATGCTGTCCAGCTGCAGTGATTCATGAAAAACTGCATAGCACCGAGATATTCATGATTCAATGGGCACTTGCCTTCAAGCGACAAGATCATGTCGTGAACGTAATTGTAGTTAAAATCACGTGTGTTCCTTCTATCGAGGACAGAATCTATGAAACCTATGGTATGATCTCGTCTTAAGCCACGAATAAACTAGAGGAGAAATTACTTCGTCTCATTTCACCTATTACTGATCTAGGATAGATGACTCGATCGAATAGTGGAAGATAGGTTGCTACGCGTATATACATATCCTTAAAATGTCCTATAAAGCACAAAATGGAGATCGACGTGCCAAATAGTGGACCTTGTTCCGATGCTGGACAAACTCCAGCATAAAAGTGATGGATCAAAAAGGCCAGTTTTTTAAATATTTTGTCTTCACTGTTTGCAAGTGGTTTAGCGTCGCGCTAGCACTTCGAAGGCTTTTGTTGTTGCAAGTAAAGGAAAGAGTTAAGATTGGGAAGGTAGTAGCCGTGGCATCTCCCCTTGGTAAGTTATTCCAATCCCTAACTCCCCACCCTATAAACGAATATTTGCCCCAATTTGTCCTCTTGAATTCCAACTTTATCTTCATATTGTGATCTTTCCTACTTTTAAAGACACCACTCAAACTTATTCATCTACTGATGACATTCCACGCCATCTCTCTACTGACAGCTCGGAACATAATACTTAGTCGAGCAGCTCGTCCCCTTTCTTCCAAGTCTTCCCAGCCCAAACTTTGCAAAATTTTTGTAACGCTACTCCTTTGTCGGAAATCACCCAGAGCAAATCGTGCTGCCTTCCTTTGGATTTTTTCCAGTTCTTGAATCAAGTAATCCTTCTGGGGGTTCCATACACTGGAACCATACTCTAGTTGGGTTCTTACAAGAGACTTATATGCCCTCTCCTTTACATCCTTACTACAACCCCTAAATATCCTCAATACCATGTGCAAAATTGTGTACCCTTTCTTTACAATCATATTTATATGACTACCTCTATGACGTTCTTTCCTAGACACTTACAATGTTCCTCAAAAGGAACTTTCACCCCATTAACGCAGTAATTAAAACTGAAAGGACTTTTCCTAATTCTGAAACTCACGACCTGACTTTTAACCCCGTTTGTCATCAAACCATTGCCTACTGTCCACCTCACAACATTATCGAGGTCATTTTGCAGTTGCGCACAATCTTGTAACATATATTACTCTGTACAGAATAACATCATCTGAAAAAAGCCTTATCTCTGATTCCACTTCTTTGCACATATCATTGAAAATATATAAGAAAAAGGTCCACTAATACTGCCTTGAGGAATTACCCTCCTAATTATTACAGGGACAGATAAAGCTTCGCCTACTCATACTGTATTCTCTGAGTTCCGTTTTCTAGAAACTTAGCCACTCATTCAGTCACAATTTTGTCAAGTCCAATTGCACTCATTTTGCAAGTAGACTCCCATGATCTACCATATCAAATGCTTTAGACAGGTCAATAGCGATACAGTCCATTTGGCCTCCTGAATCCAGGATATCTGCTATATCATACTGGAATCCTACAAGCTGAGCTTCAGTGGAATAACCTTTCCTAAGCCCAAACTGCCTTCTATCTAAACAATTGTAACATGTCTAATATAATCAGAAAGAATGCTTTCCCAAAGCTTAAATGCAATGCATGTCGAACTGACTGGCCTGTAATTTTCACCCTTATGTCTATCACCCTTTCCTTTATACACGGCGGGTAGTACAGCAACTCTCCATTCATTTGGTATAGCTCCTTCATACAAACAATAATAAAATAAGTACTCTCTATATGGTACTATATCCCAACCCTTTGCATTTAGTATATTCCCCGAATCCTTAGCAATTCTAGCTGCTTATCTAGTTTTCAACTTTTGTAGCTTGCGGCAAATGTCATTGTTGTCAAAAGTAAATTTTTATTCTTGTTTGGCATTAGTCACCTCCTCTCTCTGGACATTATCCTTGTAACCAACAATCCTTACATACTGGTGACTGAATACTTTTGCCTTTTGAAGATTCTTTGCAACTGCAGCATTTGATTGATGTGGAAATGGGAAACAACGCACAAAGCAGGAATATCATATGATTTATTCTGCTTAATTCATTGGGGAGCTATCAATATTAATGGGGCATATGGATGAAAGAAAATACAACTTGCTGAGTCAGTAAATAACACTCATATGTATGTGTAAGGAGTTAATGTTATTTGGTTTAGATAACGAGGAAGAGATAGGAAATTATAAAGTGAACTAGACGTGAGTAAAAGCGGGAAGGGCAGAGTTTGTGGTAGGACTGTTAATCAGTAATACTATCGCACGAAATATAGTTTAAGTTAGGCACATGAATGAGCGAATGAAGTGAGCATATTTGGCAGTTTTAGAAATTAGGACGAGAATTGTCTAAGTGTAGTCACCAGCGTTGAGTGAGATCGTTGTCAGGGTCAAGAGCAAGGATAGGACAGTGCTACTGGGCGATTTCAATGATAGCGTTGGAAAGAGAACTTAAGGATACGAAAGGGTGATTGGTAAATGTGGGGAAGATATGGAAGCTAATAGAAATGGAAAATGTTTGCTGGACTTCTGTGCTAGTATGGCACTACCGTTACGAATTCATTCTTCATTGAAATCTATTCACCGTTACTGTCAGTCAGAATTTAACATATTTCAGGCAACTTGCTAGTAAACAATATGTTTGTTTTCAAAAATTATTATTTATTGACCGAATAAGTGAAACTTAACATGAAATAAACAATTGGAATTGGAAATAAATTTCGCTACAGATCACTTCAAAACACGATTGAATCATCACTACTCGCGGTTGACCACTTCAAACTCTCCTCTTAAAAGGAGCTGTGCGACTTCCACTTAAATGTATTTTATCAATTTCTAGATATTTTTATCTTCATTTTTCCTTGTTTGTAAACACTATTTGATCTGTTAAGGAAATTCTGGCAAAGTAGCTTTTCTTATCAGGTAAAAGGAATGAATAACGCAACTGTTTATAAAAGTGCAGGGAGTTAATAATCCAGGTTTTCATGTGGTATTCACGTATTATTAAGCTTATATTAATTTTGCTTCGCATAGCAGGGTACATCCCTGTGCGCCGTGATGGTAGACTGATTTTTTCTATCCGGTATTAGTCACCGCCTTACGGTGGAGGAAGTAACCATGTCACTGACGTAATTCTTTTCTCCTCATGGCGATGGAAGTTGGTATGAGATTTCTCCGCATCAAATGCGATGCACATAATTCCTTTCAACACGGGAAGATGGGTTTTGTTCAAGTTAATAATAATTCGTGAAAGTACAAAAATGTTCAAAACGTGACGTAGTTACCTTCTGCTTCCACCGATTCAATTGTATAACAGACGTGAACCACTCTATTCGATTCAGGATTATGTATAAATTTGATATGAATCAGTGAGGCACGCTTGGAGAGCATAAACGTGAACAAACTTCATTAACAGGTTGGACATGATATACGCCAATTGAGGAGCAAGGAAAGGATGAAAGTGCCAGAAACAAGTTTTCCAGAAAATGAAAATACTAGAGTTCCTGACCACAATGGCACTTTCACCCTTCTCTACAAAAGGAGACTAGGAATTGATGATACCTACGGCTTCTGAAGTGCAAGTGTACTACATCCAACCATTTTATATAATTACGTAACAATATTTAGCCTCTATAATGTACAATTAAAGCAGTGCCGGCCGGGGGTCAACTCACCAGCGCAGCATCAAAATGAGATGCCTACACAAAGTTAACTGGACCTATCCACATATGCACCAATAAACTTCGAAGCAAACAAACTTCTGAAAACAGTCATTATCATCATCATCATCATCACCATCATCATCGACCAGTCAGTTCAGTAAGTGTTCGCATACACAGAAATATGTAAAATACAGCAGAGTTCTTATCTCGAGGGAGTAAGTTCATTGTGGCGAGTACACCACGCAACGCATGAGCACATCTACGTAAATCAATCAGTAAACACTATTACCTATAATTTACAAACTAACGACGGGTGACTAACTTCTAAAATAATAACACAACACATTATTGAGAGGATTGAGAGTTGTATTAAAAAATCAAATGAAAGTAATGAAAGGGACTGAGAAACAATGAAGCCTGACTACAAAGCACCTAGTGTGGTCCGTCAAAACATGTGATAATCAAAGCATAACCAACCAGCTGACCACGACTGAATCAATGGAGATAAAATCTAAAATGTCCAAGTAACTATTATCTTGACTCCGTAATTTACCACATCTTCAGAAATATGTATGCTCCAAGAATAAGGAAAATAGTTTTTACCATGCCAATCATAATAAGCTGAGTTGCTAACGTAGAACTAATTCTGACAGTATCGACGAAAATATGTCTAACATGACCTCAACATGTAACATGCTTGATCATTTCACGTCCTTTCACATAACCAATCTACTTGTAGTAGCAATATCAACCAATAAACCCCACGTCAAATTTCACTTACGCATATAACCATCATAGCAACATTGTACAACGCAGTCCATTAAACAGCCACTTGCAATAAAATACACATAATATCCCATGGCAACTCTAACTTCAGCCACCATTGTCCAGTACATAGCACACACGTAGTAATATTCCATATGTCAAACATGAGCCAAAATTACATTGCAATAACTATTATCTCCTTTATATGTGGGAATGTTAAGTTACTCATACTGCTTTGGCTATAATATACTGGTTTGCTCTGACAACTCACACTCACTTTCCACATTTATATTTGTTTGCATAGGTTTAGCAACCTATACTCATCATATATGGATATTATAGGCTAGCATTATGTGCTTTACTATTCTGATTTGGCAATTGCCTTCTACTCGAAAAATTACAATTCATTACCTAAGGTATTTATGAAATTAAAACTGCTTACATACTCGACATAGTAAAATATGGCATAAGATAGCCTGGTCTGGAACATCCTGATCAAATATAATCTGTCTAAAATAATCTGGTCTGATATAGCCTGGCTTAAAATAATATTTTTTGACATTACCATAAATTTACCAATTATCTGGTCTGGAAATAATTTATAACTTTTGTTTCTTTTGTTTGGCATACCGATTATTTATTCTTATGACATAGTGTTCGATACGTTCTCTATTTCTCTATATTAAGATTTCTTCACAGTGAACCATATCACGATATGCCCCGACATATTAATCATAATACTGTGGTAACATCTTATTTATTACATCATTGAGTCGCAATGAATGAAGGCAGGAATCCTGGAAGGCCGTGCCATAACTTATGAGAATCCGGTGTCGATCCGTTAGGAACGGACTCCGTGAGTTAAAATTGAGCCGTTAGCCGTGAATTCTGTCATTCAGACCCCTACTTTAACATCTGGTCCAGGGGTTCTCTTTCTTCGTTCGCGGCACACTGTTTCGCTATGTTGAGTATAGCAGTACACCCCAACATACAAGTAACTGTGCCTGATTTGGAGGAATTTCGAACGCTACAGGACAGTCCCGAAAGCTTTATAACCCTAGCGGAAGGTATACGAACCACTGGAACGTTAGTAGAGAAACATATCGATGGCCCCCAAACCTTAGTGGAGTGTATACAGGGTGTTAGGTGTATACGTGCAGATATTAAGCTAGTCGGCTAAGAAAAATACATCTCATAATATATGCTATGTACTTTTTACCTTGTCCTATTCGTTTGCCCATAATTGAGCTAAATATTTCAGGACCTAATGTGTTTTGAACGGCCGTAGCAGGATACGCCGGTGATGTCATTCTGTCCACGCGTAGCGGAAGTACAGTAGCCGAGTATAGGGCTTGCTGAACCTGTTTCTTATCGCAGGCCAACACATGCTGTTGTGCACTTCCCCTAAAGGCTTGGCAAGTAGAAGAGGATGACTCACGTGCCAGGTCACTTGCTGTACTCGAAAACCGGTGTAGGGTACTCTGTGTGAAAAGTACACAGAATCCTTACAGTGACGTCGAAGATCCGTACAAGCACATACGTGCGAATCAAGTGTTGTGTATTTGTGTGCGATTTTTAAGACGTCAATGGCATTACTCAGTGATCCAAGCTGACAAAATGAAAGGCAATGGTTAATAAGTAAATGAAATATTGGCGCAACATTTCTGTGCTGTTATTGCGACAGTCTACGATGAATTTCTGACAATAGACAACGCGCGTTGTCTATGCTTATTCATAAACTTTTTAGGTCATAGAAAGGACGGTGGACACCGAAAGAAAAGGCTATAAGTATTCAGTGAAATTGTTATTAATGAGACAAATTTCAAAAACCGTAGTTGCATCCATCGTGAACATTGCTCGAAGGAAAAAGACCTACTGTGGAATTGCCGCCGGGCATTTCTAATAGAAGGCTTATTCTTCTTTTTCCTAATCTGTTTACCCTCCAGGGTTGGTTTTTCATGGGACCCAGCAAGGGATCCCACCTCCACCGCCTCAAGGGTAGTGTCCTGGAGCGTGAGACATTGGATCGGGGATACAACTGGGGAGAATGACCAGTACCTCACCCAGGCGGCCTCACCTGCTATGCTGAACAGGGGCCTTGCGGGGGTATGGGAAGATTGGAAAGGATAGACAAGGAAGAGGGAAGGAAGCGGCCGTGGCCTTAAGTTAGGTACCATCCCGGCATTTGCCTGGAGAAGGGGGGAACTACGGGAAACAACTTTCAGGATGACTGAGGTGGGAATCGGACCACCTCTACTCATTTGACCTCCCGAGGCTAAGTGGACCCCGTTCCAGCCCTCGTACCACTTTTCAAATTTCTTGTCAGAGCTGGAAATCGAACCCGAGCTTCGGGGGTGGCAGCTAAGCACACTAACCACTGCACCACAGAGGCGGACGGAAGGCTTATTACTGAACAGTAAGTACCGATAGGTAAAATGATGACTGTAATGGACCCGTTTAATTAGAACGTCCGTAAAAATAATATTATTACTACTACTACTACTACTACTACTAATAATAATAATAATAATAATAATAATAATAATATCTTTACGTTCCACTAACTAATTTTCACGGTTTTCGGAGACGCTGAAATGCCAGAATTTTTTTATCGCGGTATTTTTTAATGCAGCCGCCTCTGTGGTGTAGTGGTTAGCGTGATTAGCTGCCACCCCCGGAGGTCCGGGTTCGATTCCCGGCTCTGCCACGAAATTTGAAAAGTGGTACGAGGGCTGGAACGGAGTCCACTCAGCCTCGGGAGGTCAACTGAGTAGAGGTGGGTTCAATTCACACCTCAGCCATCCTCGAAGTGGTTTTCCGTGGTTTCCCACTTCACCTCCAAGAGAATGCCGGGATGGTACCTAACTTAAGGCCACGGCCGCTTCCTTCCCTCATCCTTGCCTATCCCTTCCAATCTTCCCTTCCCCCTACAAGGCTCCTGTTCAGCATAGCAGGTGAGGCCGCCTGGGCGAGGTACTGGTCATACTCCCCGGTTGTATCCCCCAAACAAGAGTCTGAAGCTCCAGGACATTGCCCTTGAGGCGGTAGAGGTGGGATCCCTCGCTGAGTCCGAGGGAAAAGCCGAACCTGGAGGGTAAACAGATGATGATGATGATGATGATTTTTTAATGTAAATAAATCTACAGACACGAGACTGACGTATTTGAGCACCTTCAAATACCACCGGACTGAGCCAAGACCAAGCCTCCCAAGTTGGGTTCAGAAGGCCAGCACTTTACGCAGTGCTGCACCAATCATCTTGCCGGGCTGAGTGGCTCAGACGGTTGAGGCACTGGCCTTCTGAGTCCAGTCTTGACAAGGTGCTCAAATACGTCAGCCTTGTGTCAGTAGATTTACTGGTACGTGAAGAACTCGTATGGTACTAAATTCCTGCAAATCCGCGTCTCCGAAAACCGTGAAAAGTAGTTAGTGGGACGTAAAGCCAATGACATTATTATCATCATCTTACCTGCACAGTTCATAGGGGTATCTTACCTGGAGTTCCTCATAGGTACGTTATTAGGGCTTTCAGAGGACGCTCCGTTTCGACTACGCCGAAACATGTCGTTTTTACACGATGGTCCACCACCTGATATAAGCCGCTTACTGCGTGATCATTTGGATCAGTCCTTTGGTCTATGGCGAATAGGACGACATGGACCCATCATTTGGCCCGCCAGATCTCCAATGGATATTACGGAAGACTGGATTCGGAGAAGTGATTTTCTTTTGTTAGTTGCTTTACGTCGCACCAACACAGAGAGGTATTATGGCGACAATCGGACAAGAAAGGCCTAGGAATGGTAAGAAAGTGGTCGTGGCCTTAATTAAGGTTCAACCCCCGCAATGCCTGGTGTGAACTTGGGAAACCACGGAAAACTATCTTCAGGGCTGCCGACATTGGGGTTCGAAGCCCCAATCTCCCGGATGCGAGCTCACAGCTGTGCGCTCCTAACCGCATGGCCAACTCGCCGGTTACGGAGAAGTGAAGCCTGCAGAGTAGTCCAGGGAGGTCACTTGAACAACTGCTACGTGTTTCACATTGGTATGTCAGATGTTACACCATTTCTGCAGCGTATTGAGTTAGGAGTTCAGTTCTCAATCGATGTAGTATTTTGAGTCTCGATAGTTCGATATTCTCATTAATCCGAGCAGAAAAATTGAAGTACTAGTAACAAAAATTATAAATCTAGAGTTTCAGTTCGCGATTGCCTTGTACGTGGCGCAAGCTGAACACAACACACGGAAGACGTGCTTGTTAAAACGCTAGATATTGACCTTGAACACAGCATGGCAGTTCCTCATTCTTCACTGTACTGGTTTGGGGTGTCTGTTGATGTGCATGTTTGATGTTTATACACAAAACCTGTTTGTCACACTTTGTCCTCTAGTGCTAACCACAGTACGAAGATACACCTGACTCATCGCAAAGAGACCTGGTTCTGGTCTTACGCATACTATCCTGTAGTAAACTACTGCGAGCGATGTAGGCACGGGTGAAGTATATTTCATCTTGTTTCCTCCTACACCACGCATATTTTACTATTTTCTTCCCTGCCTTTCAGCTCCTAATGACTTGTTAATAATAATACCGGTAATGTTATTTGCTTTACGTCCCACTAACTACTCTTACTGTTTCTGGAGGCGCTGAGGTGCTGTAATTTAGTCCCGCAGGAGTTCTTTTTACGCGCCAGTAAATCTACCGACACGAGGCTGACTTATTTGAGCATCTTCGAATACCACCGGACTGAGCCAAGATCGAGCCTGCCAAGTTGGGGTCAGAAGGCCAGCGCCTCAACCGTCTGAGCCACTCTGTCCGGCAGCAAAAAATGTTATTATTATTATTATTATTATTATTATTATTATTATTACCGGGCGAGTTGGCCGTGCGGTTAGAGACGCATGGCTGAGAGCTTGCATCCCGGAGATAATGGGTTCGAATCCCACTGTCGGCAGCCCAGAAGATGGTTTTCCGTGGTTTCCCATTTGCCTGGTGTGAACATGAAAAACCACGGAAAATCATCTTTAAAGCTGCCGACAGAGGGATTCGAAGCCAGTACATCCCGAATATTGGATACTGTTCGAACTTTGGCGACTGCTATTATCAAGCTCGGTGATGATTTAAGAGTGGATTTCTGCCGCTGGTTAATTGATCAAGCACTCAATCCAGAATTTCTGTCAAGTGTATTAGTGACACATGAGGCAATTTTTATAGAAGGAGTGTTTAACATTTAGTATACCAAGGCAACCTCTAGCACCGGCTCTCAATTAATATCTGGATGGATGCAGTGGGAAGTCTGCCTCTTTGACCAATCGTCTCTTTATTAGCGTTATTTTGCTTTACGTCCCACATACTATTTATACCGTTTTCTGAGACGCTGAGGTGACGAAATTTCATATCGCAGTTCATTTACGTGCCAGTATATCTACGACACGAGACTGACGTATGTGTGCCCCATCAAATATCATCAGACTGAGCCAAGATTGAACCTGCCAAGTTGGAGGTCGGAAGGTAAGGATCTCAACGGTCTCAGACACTCAGACCGGTACCAATCACCTTACTTGCATAAATTTGATCGGTGTAGCTTTCCTTATGGTGACGATGGGACGGGAAAGGAAGCGATCGTGGCATTCATGACGTTACAGCCCCAGCATTTGCCTGGTGTGAACATGGAAAACCACGGTAAACCACCTTTAGGGCTGCCGACAGAGGGGTTGGAACCCACTATATCCCACTCATGAGCTGTGGAATATCCCCATTCAATAGGACATGGCAGTTTCCAGCATCGGTTCTAATTAATATCAGGATGGGTGTAGTTGGAGGTCGGTTACATCTTTTTATTAATGTTATCTTGCTCCTGTACAGTAGATACAGTACGTTACTGGAGCTTTCAGAGGACGTGTCGCTTCGACTACGCCGAACACCGTGGATTTTACACGATGGTGCAGACATTTCCTCAACGGTAGACAGGACGATGTGGAATGATCAATTGGCCAGCCCTTATTCCAGTGGATTGTTATGCCTGGGGGGACATGAGAAACAAAGTATACCGAACTGAGGTAACCACTTCGGATGACCTCCGTGAACGTATGTTTAAGCACCAGAGGATATTCTGAACCACAGTGGTGTCTTGGCTCCAATGACAAGTTGCTTTACGTCGCACCGACACAGATAGGTATTATAGCGATGACGGGGCAGGTAAGGGTTAGGAGTGGGAAGGAAGCAACCATGGCCTTAATTAAGGTACAGCCCCAGCATTTGCCTCGTGTGAAAATAGGAAACCACGGAAAACCATCTTCAGGGCTACCGACAGTGGGGTACGAACCCACTATCTCCCGAATACTGGATACTGGTAGCACTTAAGCGACTGCAGCTATCGAGCTCGGTGTATCAGAAAATATACCGACACGAGGCTGACGTATTTGAGCACCTTCAAATACCACTGCACGGGGCCAGGTTCGAACATGCGAAGTTGGAGTCAACCTCAACCTCAACCGTTTTAGCCACTCAACCAGGCAGGAAGTACGAAATGTAGGTACGTTTAATTTACTTAGTTGTATAATATGTCCATTTGTCGTTTGAAACAAAACGTTCGATGTGCTTCGATAATTCAATTCTGATTCTACTCATATGGATATCCTATGCCATGCATTTGTTCGTTGGCGCAAGGAACTGTCTTCCTTCTTCTACTTTTACGCAATGCACAACGGGGATCGTACCGCATTTCACGTCCCGGCGTGCGTATCCCAACCAATAATTATATCACACGCTCGTACAGGTCGCGCACCGACACAGGTTTTCAGGTCATTTCCATACTCACTAGACCACAGGGCTGACGACCACAGATATCCCTATCCCCTAAAGGACGTAACAGCCAATGAACCAGTATTAACGCTGAGAATTCAATACATCTCCAGGGTCCGAAACCGATAACTAGTGTTGTCGGAAACCCCTAAGACGGAAACTAAATACTAACAACAACAAACCAGTCTGGCGATAATGTAACGTAACATGTTGTAGACTGGTAGCCTTCAGCTGTTACAGTAGGTCAGTTGCTCGTAAACATAAAACCAGTTTGGTAAGTATATTACGTAACATCTCGTGGCATTAAATAGGGAGCGCTCACCTGTCACAGTAGTGCATTTGCTCTTAAACATAAACAGAACAGAAACCAGTTTGGCAGGGATGGCGCGTGACTTGCCTGTTATCAAAGGAAAGCTATTCATTCACAAGAACAAGGCATACTACCTATTCTAAAAACATCGTACCCCTTTGCTCTCGAAAATAACTTCCGAGGATTACTAAAAGTTTGATATATAGTGGTTCGTCACATCGTTCTCTATTGCTACAATAAATATCTGCACGTATACACCTAACACCCTGTATAAACCAATCAGTGGTCACCTGCAGTCAGTTCAATACTTCAGTTTAATTCGGAGAGATGTTTAAATGTAGAGCAATTGATTGTTAAATAAGTCGCAATATTTGGTGTTACTATAAAACTGACGTAAATATACAGATATTGTGTTGTAATAAGGATAAGTTTTTAACTGAACACCAAAGATTAAACAGCAATGAAGGATATCAGATTGAAAATAGAGCAAGTGAATCACCCGGATCAAGTGTCTGTGAAAAGCTACTTCCGCATCGTCTGGTGCTGTGCGCAGGCATCAGGATTATTATTTATGCTTCCGAATTACATTTACTGAATCTGGAAATTGTGAACTTCCTGGGTGTGTTGTATGTGGCAAAGAATTAGTAATGAACGTATCGTTCCAAGGAAACTAAAGAGACACTTGAGAACGAAACACAGTCACTTGGAAAATAAATATAAAGCTTATTTAAATAGTTTACTCTCTTCTCAAATTAAAAAAAGGCAAGGCAATGGATAAAATAATTACAACTTCAGAAAAAGTGCTAGTAGCTAGCTATGAAATGTCGTATGGCTTTTAGTGCCGGGATATCCCAGGACGGGTTCGGCTCGCCAGGTGCAGGTCTTTCTATTTGACACCCGTAGGCGCCCTACGCGTCGTGATGAGGATGAAATGATGATGAGGACAACACATACCCCCAGCCCCGTGCCATTGGAATTAACCAATTAAGGTTAAAATCCCCGACCAGGCCAGGAATCGAACCCGGGACCGTCTGAACCAAAGGCCAGTACGCTGACCGTTCAGCCAACGAGTCGGACGGTAGCTAGCTATAAAATTAGCAGAAATAATTGCCCCGAATATGCAGTCACATACAGCGGCAGAAAATTTTATTTTACCTGCTTGTAAAGAAATAGTTACTCCATGTTAGCACAGGCTTCCGAGAGGAAGATATCAAGAGTACCTTTGACAAACGATAGAATTGTTTGCCGCATAGAAGACATATCAGCTGATATTAAAAAAGTAGTGGAAAAATTACATGATGGTAAAAAAATATGCACTTTAACTGGATGAATTAACAGATGTAAATAAAAATATCAATAAATGAGCTACATACGAATTTTTAACGAAGAATCACATACTGAAGAGTTCCTGTCTTGCAAAGAATTGCCTCTAACGGCAACAGGATCACACATATATAATTCTATGACAGAGACATTGGATGAATTGTATTTCAGTGTGCACTGATGGAGCCCCAGAAATGGCTGGTCTAATGAGAGGTTTTACTTCAAGGTTGAAGCAAGAATTTCCGCACATTGGATCCACACATTGTTCTTTACATCGAGAAGCTTTGGTGCCAAAACCATTCCTTCAGATTTAAGGAACGTAATGAGCTCGGTTGTTCGCAGTTGTTATGGGCTTAGGCGAGCATTACGTAATGGTCATGTGATTCGTCGCTGATGGAGAGGTGGCTGCAAAGTTAAATTCTAAGTCTTTCTAAGCGTGCATAATATGATAGTCAAAAGTTAGTATTGGGATTCTAAAGTAATTTAAATTTCTATTATATGTCAGCCAGTAGGCAAGTGTTTGGTTTACTTTTGTAATAACAGTAAATACGTTCAGGACTGTAGTGCATGTGTTAGCCCTGAGTTCAGTATATATAATTTAAACAGATGGGAACAAAAGGCGTTAGGTGTGTGTTATTTTTGTTTTTACTTAGTGTGTTTTATTACCTTGTGTGATGATATCTTGATTGTGTTGTTGGGTAAAGTCCTTGAATTACTAAGTAGGCTGCACGCCGTCAGCGTTGCGTGATTCTTGGAACAGATTAGAGACAACCATTAGAGTAGGATGTCTTCCTATGCGTGGCGCATGTACATTTCAGCTGTGACGAGATGGGTGATATATCTTCATTCACCGTTGAAGATAGAGAAGGATCTTCTATCTTCGGGGCAAGCGAGTGCAGGAACATAAGGGCATAGAACCGATGATATGTGATGTGAAATGCAAGAAATGCCGTGCGATGTTGATGGGGTTAAATTAATATGAGATGGGCAGTTTAAGCCGTGATGTTTACTGGTAGAAAATAAAATGTCTAAATGAGCCAGTCTATGATTTGCTTGAATTTGCACTGGCTGTGCGTATATCTTGTGAGCGAATTTTTGTGTCTTGCTACTATGAGCTCGACAAGTTTGTTATGTTCCCAGGGAGGCACGTTTAGTCAGCTGTGTGCTTTGCAACCCATTCCAGCGAAATAATTTAAGAGCGAGACCGTTAGTTCTCCGAACTCCCCTCCCTGTCCGGTTATTTAAATATTTATTGTGATCTAGCCCATCGTCCAGGCCATGTGGTAACAGAGAGCGAACTTGTCTCTGGTCGAGACAGGTGTCGTCAGAGCCTGCATATGTCGAGATCTAATCTCTACTACTCTATTTATTCCTAAGTTTAATTGTATGTATTTTACCTAAGGTGATTTTTGTGTGGTTGTTTTTGTTGTGTGGTTTGCTGTTTGCTTATGTCGTTGTCCAGTGTTGTGTAATGGGATATGTTAGCCTGATAGCTAACTTAAGGGAAGTAGGTGCTCTCCTAATTCATTTGCTAATGGATTCGGACCCGTTATTAGTTTCAGTGTTATTTTGGAAGGGAAAATTAGGGACGGACCTGAACAAGTGTTATATTTATTTGTATCCGAATTTCGGAATGCATTTATGATTAGTCAAACCGAACACTAGTGTATCGATTATCACATGTGCATATAATGGACGGTTTTAGAACGAACCCACGGGCAACTGACTTATGGATTTAACGGCGGAGTCACACCACACAAAGCTATGTAACGCTATCCATGTCCCATGTAATATTTTTGTAATCATTATTTTGTGTCGATACCTATATTTCTTCGCATAACTTTGTTAACGTTTAAGTATGTATATGTGCGGATCACTTCTTATGACCGATTTTGGTCGAGTTTATTTTGATTTTATATTTTATTTTGATTACGTATGAGCTAAATTCATATTTTGGAGTAAATAAATCCATCTTGCTCGTATACCTGAGTTCTCATTCTGAAGATATGTATCCGTATTTCCTGTGCATATATTTTTAGTATAAGTTTTTAGTTACAGAATTTTTGATGTCCATTTCTGAACGCACCACGCGCTTGTACCATGAGCTTAGCCGAATTTGCGACAGGATACGGTACAATAGATAGTAACTTAATAATTAAAATACGTCAAGAAAGGAAAGCACCAAATAGGCCTATTATGGTATAATTTGAACATTTCCACGCCGATAGAGTAAACAAATCACAACCAATGAGAATCAAGCAATGGCTGCTGAATTTTACACGACCAATCACGTACTATGTACAAGAATAGCCATCATTCTGAACCGTAAATGAGAAATAAATGAAACAATGGAGAATAAAACAATAGGACCAGATCTCAATAATAACCGATATAGAACAACGCTGTCTGCACCTGTAATTCAAGCAGGATATATGTGCGATCCATAAATAACACAAGGATAGTATCCCAGATGAACAATAACTGGGGTATAGTGCGCATTGGTATCACCCAAATATCACTATAAAATTTGTCACAAATGGAACATAATAATTGATTTTACACATATCAAGTGAAAAATCTGCGGCAAATTAAGAAATATTTGATTTTTTGGAGAATAATATATATACGTACTTTACCACTTTACAAGTACATTTGGTGTTGCGCTCACAGTGACACACATATGTCTTTTGTCTTACACTTTCAACAATTTCGTGTGTGATATCTGTGTTCACTGAAGTTCTTTGCTTTCGTTTCATTGCTTCACTTGTCAATGACATCATTTCATGAATTGTATCGCGATATGCAATATTTAATAGGCGACAAAATGGTGTGGCCAATGTACATAAGAAAAATTCAGTGGACTAGTGATTTATTGGTCCAGGGATCGAGCTACTTTCGTTCGAACAGAAATAAAAATATTTATTGGTCCAGGGATCATGCTATTTTTCTGTTGACCTCCGTTTTGCTCTTTGAACTGGCCGCTCTAGACATATGGACAAAGATAATGAGAATCTATAGACATAGCCCTCCCATTCCACGTTGCTAGCCCTGGACCTGAAGAAAGTAACAAAAGATGGCACCAGCAGCGGAGTACGACATAAACCAGTCCTGTGTACAAACCTTAAGTATGTTTTCATATTTCTCAAATAACGACGGTATTTCTTAATTTGCCGCAGATTTTTCACTTGATATGTGTAAAAGCAATTATTATGTTCCATTTGTGACAAATTTTATAGTGATATTTGAAAAATTGAAATTTCTGAAAACTCCTTTCTGATAGAAGATCTAAATCAAAACTCTTTAACATGTTATATATGATCACAGTCTCAATTCAATAATATCAGACATACAGTAGAATTAATTATCTGAACGGTCTCCAATAATAAAAACATGATGGTGGGATAAGACGATAATACCTCTCGATGACTTAAATGTAAATAAGGTCAACTAATCTTCCGAATGTAATCAGTACCAACTACGGTGATCTAATATGTATGGTGTACGCAATCTACTCTTGCCGTCATAAGAACTTAGTCCTCTTTTTCAGAGATCCTCACAACATATACACAACTAACTACCAGCCTAATTATTCGCTCTTATAATTCTCGAAGGGTCATGGCTATTTACTGACATTATTAATACCATCAGTGACATGTCGAAATAACATACTCAGTTCATATGCGCGTCACAGTACCTTTCATAATAATATGTACGAGAGTAAAGTCCCAGATTTCAAAGACCACACTACCTCATCAGTGTTAAAATACGGTTCTAGTGCTTGCGAGGACTTGATCTCAAATCACATAATACTGTCATGATAACACACATTCCACCATAAAATTCGTCAACTGTGACCAAAAATCAAGTAATTCATATGAACTTAAATACACGTAGTTGAAATAATCCCATAGTATGACTGTGAATCTTCCAAAAAATGTATATGTTACTACATAGGGTTACACCTGATGAAATTATATAGGTAAACAAAGCCAATAATGGACAATTGTGGTCCTTTTCAAACTATGCCCCCATTATTTGCCTCGCTTTTAAATAAACGGCATTACTTGAATCCCACAACTAAACGTAAGATAAAGAAAAGAAACGAATTTTCAATAAAATGAAAGGAATGAGAAATATAATACTTATCTTTGCTGGAACACCTCAACCTCATGGTGTGGTGGTTTATTAACCATAATCATAGGGTTTCCAGACACCCATGTTTTTTAGTTAGACATGTTTACAGCTTTCTCAAAACATCTCCATACTTGGCTTATTTAAAACAATATCATTCACCTGTAACTGAAAATTGGGTATGTACATTGTTATAGATAGAAACACACCACAGATAATTCCATAAGGAACAAAGCAATACATACCTTTACAATGATGTTTCAACAGATACCGACAAACACTTCTAAGTAGCTTAACCTAGACAATGTATTTACAATCTGTATTTAACAACAGTCTATACATGTGTGTGTGGCCACGCCAGCATCGACTCATTATTTCCACACGGCACATGTTCCATAGATTTGACATCAGTATCACTTCACACGTTTCATGTAGCATACACAATCAGCACACTGCTAATTTCTGGATACACTATCGTCAGAAATTGCGGTATTCCTTCCTTGTAATCGTTCGTTTAGCAATGTAGGATATTTCCAATAAACAGAATTGCACTCAAATCCACTATCTTCGTTGTTCACTTTAACTGAATTAATTTCATTAAACACTATTTATAGTATAAGTCACTCCATGAACATTCCTTGAACTTGCAAAATTGAAATACGCGTGCAACTGACTCATGCGCATTATCGTCTTGCCGTATGCGTTGTTGAACTTGTTCACACAGACAACAACGCTAGTGGTGTTCTCACTAATACGATCAATATAATAGTAATAATAATAACAACAAAGATAAAATGGTGAACTGCCGTGACTGGAAAGCAGTCCTAAAATTCAAGTCATTGAATGACTGATGATCCATAAATGTCATTCAAAATTGATCTAAATCCCAATGTTACATGCGGCCAAATAATCAGTGTTATAAATAATAACACATCCATTCTGCATGAATAAATCTATGCTCCACTGTAAAATTAACAACATGAGCAGTCGTGTCATAGTTAACAAGGAACAATTGCCAAAATCTACTTTCACAATTTCATTGAATAAATTAAGCCATCGCCTATCATCCTTATGAAAGACTACAATAAATTTCATTTCTTGAATTAAGTGGCTCAGAAATTAGAAAATACATGAGTGATAGCATACTGACAAAATGGTCAGCTCAGAAGAATTTCAGCGCTACACGCTTGCAAAGTAACCCTTCCCCACCAAACTGAGTAGGGCACACTGGACTGAAGCTCTACATGTTGCACTAACTAAACTAATGACCTGAGGCACATGCACAAGTTACCACCCCTATGTGGCATGGCTAATAAATCCCCCTATTACATTTTTTTTTTCACATTTCGGCACTTTCCCCCATTTTCATCTTTGGTCCTCAGTTTAGTTTTGCAAGAACTCCGACAAACTTTTGTTTGGAAAGATTTTCACTTTGTAAAGTTTTGTTATACGACCGTATTTTCGAAAATTATATCACCAGCAGCATGCGAATTACGAAGTAATTATAGCGATCTCTCACACGAAGTAGCACTTTAAGAATTGAAATTCCGTTCAACCGCAGATGAGAAAGTTAATTACTAGAAAAACAATCCTGTAACAATGAAATATTTTCAAATTTTAATCCGTCGGCTGAATGGAGCATGGGAAGTTGTCTGTTATGCCCCCAGCTGGGCCTGTAATTGATTCCACTTGCTTGTACCAGGCACCAAATTATAATCTTTCCTATATGACCTGTCTGGGTCAACTCATGTTTTCTTGCGAATCTGGCAATGGTATGTTTACGAGGCCTAGGACATCATTTATTTCCATACTTTGCATGGTTTAGCCTTTCCTTCCTCCTGTTGGTAGGTGTGGTAGAATAAGATTAAGAGGCGACTGATAGGTAATCCACAGCGGATATGAACTTGCCTGCTGTAATACTTTATTCTGTCGAGTGGTTATGCTTCCCTTTAAAAACTCATAACTTAGACTGCTTCTATTCACGCACTGCGCTACGGACGATCGTAAATTATTTTCAGATGTCATCCTAGATCTATGCTATTACTAAACTTCAGCAATACCCGGTGAAGAAAATCCTTTCCCCGTCCTAATACTCATCCTACTTCCCTTCCCCCTCCCTTTCATGCTTTTTCTCTTTCAGGGTTCTGTTTCAATGTATATTGTACACTTCCAATTTGTTCAACAGGCTTTCCTTTTATGTACCATTGGATAATTATTTGTAAATGTGGCACACCTTTTGGATTTTTCTTCTACTTGCAATTATTTATCTTGTTGTTAAATTATGGTTGTTAAATATATTCTATTTCGCATTGTTATTGGCCTAGCTTCTTCCTTACTGCGCGATTTTCCTTGATTTATACTACTCCTCATCATCATTTATTATTATTATTATTATTATTATTATTATTATTATTATTATTATTATTATTATTATTATTATTATTATTATTATTTATTATTCTTATTATTATAGTACTCTGAGCTCTCTACTGTATCGCCATATATCTTTGCATATTCCTCTGCGTACTTCTGATTATTTATCGTTACTTGTACTTTTGTCTAAACACGCTACCACCCCGACTGTTATGGTAGCGCTATATTATAGTATGATAGCAGAGATCCTCCCTCACTACATCACTAGTCAAAATTTTTTAAGTTTGTATTCCGTAAAGCGCTCCTGAGCTTATATTATAACCTCAGGTGGTGAAATTGTGACATATAATCGTTAATCTATTTTTTATTATTTCATTGCAGAATAGGAGCTTTGTGCATTATGAATTCATTGCATTTGCCTTGGGTCAACCACAGTCGTGTGTCGTCCCAGAAATTTACAGTTACTCCTACTGTAAAGCTTGATATTTTCTTTAAATATTCATTTTTAATTTCATCATTGAGTATGTGTCTGGGAATTTCAAGATTCATAAAGGTGTCCGGCTGAGCTGTATACTGTCACCTGTGCACTTCAATATCTATGGCGAGTACATAATGAGAGCTACGCTTGGTGAATGAGATGGCGGAGCACATTTATTATGTCAAAAATATCAGTGCTTAAAATTAAGATGAAGAACAAAGTAATGATTGTTGATGGAGCCGAGAAATTAGCCACAACAGTCATCTTCAAAGAAATGGAGAACGTCTCAGATAAATGCTATGCCTTGGATCAGTCATTTCAAATTCAGGATGTTGTGCTCCTGAGATTAAGAGAAGAACAAAGCAAAGCAAAGCAAAGCAAAGCAAAGCAAAGCAAAGCAAAGTCACCTCCGTACAGCCCATGAAGGCCCTTGGAGGAATGGAAGGTAAAGGCTTCCACCATTGTAAACCTCGGCACGTGATGGGGTAGAGTGGTTAGCTCTACGCCCGGCCACCTTTGCCCCCAGGAATTAACCTGGTACTCATTTTTGGTGTAGGCTAAGTGAACCTCAGGGCCATATGTAAGAGAAGAACAGCTATGGCCAACAATGTAATTAGGAATTTGTTCTATCCCGTTACCAATTGAATTTGAGAGTAGTATCCAATCAGGAATTTTCAGTTTCTCTCTATCTGGACACTACGAGCTATAGACCTGAAGAAAATTGATTCGTTTGAAATGTGGGGCTGGCAGAAGAATGTTACGTATATCTTGGACAGCGTATCACACCAGCGATTCAATTATAGACGAACTCAACCTTAGAATCAGTTTATCATCAATATGTACAACCTGGAAGGCACTGAATCGATTGAGGAGTGGAGTAGGTAAATCCAAAGATAACGTTAAAAATGGGATTATTTGAAAGATCAGTCAGACTTCCGCGATTGCGGGGAGCAGCAAACTACCCAACATATTTATGACTGTCAGTCCTTCTCTGTTCGTTGTACACTTCAAGACTTGATTCAGACCATTGGAGAGGGAATTGATGTCGTCAGTTTCAGGGCAGAGTATGTGTGAAATCTGTTTGTGATGTAGGATGTACTTCGTTTTCTTTGTATATAATACCTTATTTATTTTTTAAGTTTTTCAAAACTCTGACAATAAAACAAATAAATACATACATAAATAAATAAATAAATAAATAAATAAATAAATAAATATGTAAACAAAGAGACAGCGTAGAAGAACTGATCATTCTTTGAAATGTTCCGGGCAAGAGAGATCGTGGACGAGTTTGCAGTCTGTGGTTTAAAATTATGAAGCGAATAACTGGGTTGAAAATATTTGGTGCAGCAAGGACCGCAAGAGATGGAAACAACAGAGCAATAGCCTCCTCGTAGATCACGATCCTCGTAATAAAGGGAAACGGTGCGTGTGTGTGTGTGTGTGTGTGTGAGAGAGAGAGAGAGAGAGAGAGAGAGAGAAGGAGAGAGATGTCTATACATTCTGGAGTTTCTGAAAGGTTCAGTTTTATATCTTCTGGATACGTGTTTAGAACACTGAAAAGATTTTATACATTTGATACTTTAGAACCTACGTCATGTAGATGTGCAGTAACTGCTGATTTTTCGTAATTATGTAGATGAAGCGCCGCAAGGTATACTTGAAATCTGATTTAAAACCCTCTTCCAATTTGCTCAATGCAAAAGCATTGACAGTTTTCACTGGTGATTTTATATACACGAGTCGGTTTGAGTTTATCTGATGCATTGACTGAGCTGCGGAATACAAATTAATAAAAATTGTGACTGGTAACAGAAATAATTACTTCAAAACGAATTAATTCATAGTCACGGATAAGGCCTGCATTTACACATAGTTACGCTTAAGGTCATTCTCTTCCTTCATGTCTTCCGATTAACCTCAACGACGAAGCCTGCCTAGATGCACTCCGTCTTATCCACCTTCCTCGATGCACCAATGGTAGTGTCCGAATCATGATCAGAAATTAGCTCCCCATGGGTGGGGGTGGTGGAATGAGTTAGAATGTGTTGATTAAAAGGGGCCCCAGTATATCTTAACTAGGGAGCGCAGTTTGGCGATCACGGGGCACTTTGCTCAGCCCCGGCATTGCTTTCATTTACTTGTTCCAGGCTCCTCACTTTAATCTGTTTTATCCGACGTTCCTTGGTCATTTCTTGTTTTTAACCACCCCGGCATGTACTGGGTTTTCGAGGCCTAGGGAGTCTTTCATTTTCACTCCCTTCTTTGGACCATAACTTCTTTTCTCGAAATGTCAGATTCCTTCCATTATTCCCTCTGATCATTGTTATCAGAGGATCGTGACCGGTTGTACTACTTCATGAAACTATAATCACCACCACACAGCTGTACTTCCTCTTAAAACGATAAACACCGAGCCAGTTGACCGTGCGGTTAGGAGCGCGTAACTGTGAAGTTGTATCCGGGAGATAGTGGATTTGAACCCCACTGGCAGCATCCCTGAAGATGGTTTTCCGTAGTTGCCTATTTCCACACCATGCAAATGCTGGGGATGTACCTTAATTACGGCCACGGCCGAATCCTCCCCTCTCCTAGGTCATTCCTATCCCATCGTCGCCATAAGACCTAAATGTATCATTGCGACCTAAAGCGAATTGTAAAAAACTAAATCAACAATAATCATCACCATCTCCACACAGAAGTTCGCGAGGTCGATCCCAGCAGAGGTAATCGATTTATGAAGGACGATGGAAAATGTTGCCAATCCATGTCATTGATGGTTGAAATGTTAAAGATATCTGGTGGGGCATTTATTGGGAGTTCCTTTATAATTTGAGTGGTGTATCTCCTTCGTGTAGCGAAAGGTGTGCAGAAGTAAGCTGCATTTTTCAAAAGTGTTTCGATGAAACAAAAACAATTATCGAAATCGAATTTCAACTTATTAGATCGTGTTACATATAGTACGGATTGAAGAGATGTTAGGTACAGAGCAGAAATGGCCAACCGGACACCAGTGGGATCAGAACCTACAAATTCCCTATTTGGTGTCGGTTGCTCCACCATTCAGGTATGGAGGCGTAGGTCATATTTGTTCTGTTGGAAGGGATCTAAGCTACAGGTCTGGCACTACTACCATCAAACTGTAGAGTGCGAGATAGTTACACATTGCGGGCCATATGAATGGATATTGAATTTTAACGATCGCTATATAATCGACTTCCAACTGGTATCCAGTTGGACATTTTTGTTCTATACTTAACATCTCTTCTACACGTAATATATGTACGTAACACGACCTAATAGGTTGAAAGTAGATTTCGATTAAAAAGCGGTCGTGAAAATTCAATATTCATCTAAAGCAAATACCTTCTTTGAATTTCCTATGTTACTGAAATGTGCGCGCAGCGAATGTGTGTAGCGAAGCCTAACAGTCCTACATCAAACAGTGTTTAGTTATCTCAAAAGCACCAGGGGAGTGGGAAGAACTCAACCTTCCCTGATCTCCCGATTGACGGCGAGCGGGTAAAGGAACTGGCCACTGATGCGTGCGGCTTTGGATTCTCTTTGAGCGCCTAGCTACAACATTGCTAGGTTAGCTTTCACCGGTAAGTATTACTCTCTACAGTAAAGAAGAAAACGTGTGTCAAGCAATGTTTCTTAAGTTGTCTTAAAGTTTTACACCACTTTACGTTTTATTTTTGCTTGTGATTTTAACATCGGATGTACATTAATTAAGGCTACGGCCGCTTACTTCCCATTCCTAGCCCTTTCCTGTCCCATCGTCGCCATAAGACCTACTGTGCCGGTGCGACGTAAAGCCAATAGCAAAAGAGGTGCAATATTCACAAAGCACGAACGTACGTTCGATTTAAAGGAACCTAGACATCGACTGAACATTAAAGCCTGTTAAAGTGTCTGGTAAGTAGACTAATTTTGTGCCTCCTCTTGGGAACTGATCTCTAATGATCAAGCTCATACATGCTCATTATAACCCATATTAGTAATCACCAGCACCGATCTCTCAACAGGGGTAGTCCTAAGGACTCAGCATGCTCCCATACACTATTCCTATAGTAATTACAATTGTTGTTTGGGTCATCAGTCCATGCACTGCTTTGATAAAGCTCTCCATGTCACCCTATCCAGTACTAACATTTACATTTCCTCGTAAGGTATACAGGCTACACCTACGCCAAATGTTTGTCATATCCATTCCTTGGCCTGTCCCCGTCGTTCATAACGCCTACACTCCCCTAAAAATGAACTGAACAAGTCCTCTTAAGGTGCCTTCGACCATTCTCTCTCATCTTCTATTCAGATTTTGTCAAATCTATCTTCTCTCACAAATTCCATTCAGTATCCCTTCATTCGTGATTCGATCTACCCAGCTCACCTTAACCATTCTTCTGTAACACCACATTTCAAGAGCTTCTATTCTCTTCATTTCTGAGTTAGTCATTATTCGTGTTACACTTCGCTAGAGTGCACTTTATGTCCTGCTAACATCTGCCATCGTTAGTTATTCTAAAATCCAAGTTACAATATCCCTTTACTTCCTTCAAATATTTATTTCCTAATCTTACATATACGGAATCATCTGACTTCGTTATCTGCATATCATTACTTTCGTTTTAGATTTCTTTACTTTTTAACTCGTACTCCTTAACTAAGACGAGAAAATCATTTAGTAATTAACACAGATCGTCTGGTATGTCAGATAAAGTAACAATATCATCGCCAAGTTGAAGCTGAGTTGGGAGAAGATCAGTTTGGCATCAGAAGGAATTCTGGCCTCTTGGCAGAGATCAAAGTGAGATTTAAACTCGAAACAGTCCCGACTTTACGTCTGTTCTTAGAGACTCGATTTAAGGTTAAGTTCCCGTTCATGGCACTAGTAGATCTAGAATTGGATTTCAATAATGTTAATTGATCCAAGATTTTTGATTCTGAAGGCGATCGGGATCAGATATCGAGAAACAAATATTTTCTACAATCTGTGCAAAAGTGATGAGAATCGAGGGCTATGAAAAAGAAGCAGTCCAGAAAGCAGAGAGGCAAGGCTGCAGATAATCCGCTTCCTTTTCATTGTGAATATAGAACAGGTGGTAAAGGAAGTCAAAAAGTATTTAGGAAAGTGAATGACAATCCGAAGAATTGATAAGTGTGCTATAGTATCAAAATATAGTACGATGACATGTCACATGCGAGTGGTCATTTTAATGGTGAGATAAAATCTGGCGTGTCCACTTAAGGACAATAGTGACGATGTCATCGCTGAGAATTGTAGATAGTCAGTAGTCATGATGAAGTTTCTGGAATGACTGCGGAATAGTACGACGTGCACCACAAAGAAAGGCAGTTACATTTATAATTCCGAGATTGTACTTAAACTTAAAGTATGGCATTGTTCGGTGATTCATTGGATTCTATTCATCGTTGACTACCACCACTTCGAATGGAAAATTCTAAATTCCCGTGGAGGGAATTAGATATTTTTCACCAGTAGAGCATGTCAAAAACATATTAGATGTAAGGCTTTTCAGGCGTTTGCTCTATTAACCAGCGTTTCGTCTTAGGTCTGACACTAGACTCGTCAGAGTGGGATGTGTCAGACCCTACCCACTGACGCTGGGTGTATGCAAGTGAGCTTATCAGAAGCCTTACATCTGATGTGTTTTTGACATGCTCTGTTGGTGAAAAATATCTAATTCCCTCCACGGGAATTTATAATTTTCCATTCGGAATTGCTAGGCGGGAAATAATCAGACTGTGCCTCATATATAGGCTTCTGATAAGCTCACCTGCATTCTCCGAACTTACGTCAGGCCTCACTATTTTTGCGGCTGGGTGGCCCTCTCCTCGTCGCTGTCTCAGCCGGCCCAAGGACAATCAAATTGGCAGACGCCTCGTTGGCTGTCGCCTTCCCCATGTATACCTGTTTCATCAAGGGCGTGGACAACTCCTACTCTCCAACTGCCATCCGAGATGAACTCCGCAGTCAGGGCACCTACGTAGAAGCAATTCTCCGTCTACAGGATGGCTTCTCTGGTCACCCGTCTCCAGACGTGGTGGCTTTTTTTCGATCTCCAGGACCACCGGCCGGCATCATTGCACATGGTGTCGCTCTTGGGGACACCGAATATGAAGCGGTTCCTACTCCGGATCATATCCTGCAGCAACTGGTATCCCTCCCTGATTTTCCTTTTCGCCCTCACTTTAATCCGCCCTGCACATCACTCCCTACTACTACTACTACTACTCTCACCACTACGGCCCACACTTCCTCGCCTTCTCTAATACTTACTACTACCACCGCCAGCCACTCTTCCCCTCTTATGTCAACGTCCTCCTTCGTCAATCCCTCTCCCTGTTCCCAGCAATCCTCCGCTTCATCCATGGCTAACACCGGCACGACTCCTTCAACTCGTGACGACCAGACGACTGCCACTTCACCGGCCCGCCGTCATCTCTTGTCACCGAGTTGTGCCGTCCGAGGTGTTGACCCTGCCATCACCGAAGAGGACATCTTGCACGACCTTCATCTGGCAGGAATCTCCGCCCGCCGAGTCTTTCGCATATACAATAATCTGCCCCGCCACCCACCAACCCACCGCCAACGGTCCATTCTTTCCCTCTCCCACAACCGATTTCATTATCGCCATTCTCTATACTGGAACTTCTACGCCTCCTTTCTACTTCCGTCTCTAACATCACCACCAATCTCTATTACCTCCTGTCCCAATACTACCAACCTTCTCCTTACTTCCCTCCTACCTCAAACCCACATATCGTTCCATCTACTCTTATGTAAATACTCTTATGTCAATACTCTTGTAATCTCTTGTACATAGTCCTTTCGAAATGCGCGCCCGAGATACACCTCCCTCCGTCCTCAATAAAAGTGACCCCAGTGGGGGTTGGCCCCGGAGGGTGCGGTGTGGACCCGCCCTGGGGGACCCCTTATCTGCTCGCGGCCCCCTACGCCCCAGCTACACTTTCTCCCACATGTATGTACTACACATACTTCTCAACTGTTAGGTTTCTCTGCAAATGCTTCTTTTTCTCTTGGCCAAAGAGCTGTATTGTTCAGCTGATGGCCCGCCTCCCCATTTTGGGGAGGAATGAACCAACGTTTTGATGATGATGATGCTCACCTGCGGTCGGTAGATGCAGAGTGGGTTGTTGTCCCATAAGCTCTGTACTCTGACTGGCCAACCGAGCAGAGGAGAGCTGGTCACGCTCTACCGTGGCTCTACGCCTCTGTATTCGGGAGACGGGCCTGGGGCACAGTGCTGTACTTCTCGCCTGGCCTCGCCCGTCGGCTGTCCTGAGAATGGTTTTCCGTGGTTTTCCATTCTCCTGCACTAAGGCGAATGCCGGGACAGTTCGTAGTATAGGCCACGGCCGCCTACCCCCTCACCTTCTCCGCACATCTCCTTCACCGTAACAACTATCCCGGCCTGAGAGACGGCGTAACCGCCTAAGAGGCCCGCCTCCCCCTTCAGGGGAGGAATGAAAACGTTTCGTAGTAGTAGTAGCTCACCTGCATACACCCAGCGTCAGTGGGTAGGGTCTGACACATCCCACTCTGACGAGTCTAGTGTGAGACCTAAGACGAAACGCTGGTTAATAGAGCAGACGCCTGAAAAGCCTTATATCTGATATGTTTTTACCACCACTTCTTCAATGGTAAGTTGAAGCCAGACTTTAGGGCAGAATCTTACTCCACATCTTATAGTATTGGTTGGAATAAGGTATTATGTCCACACCATGTAGGGAGTCGTCCACATTAAAGCAGACAACCTCTTCCTGCATTTCAAGACATTAATGGAATGGCTGCCTGGCAACTCATTGAATTATGATGGCAATTTATGAAGAACGATCTATTGTCACACTATCCTAGAATGAGTCCAGGAGTTACAGTCTCCGTGCTACCCTATCTGCACTGAGTACCTACCGGGTAGATATCAGGTGTAGTTAATACAGTTGTTTTTTTCTCATCAATTTTCAGAGAACTTTTTCGATGTGCGAAGTATGTTTTGTTTGAAATCCATTTATTAGCCTTCGTCATGTTGTTGATGAGCTATGATTTTCTTGATAATGAATTCTCTGTGATGTAGGGCTGTTCAGAAGTTATTCACTGTCGGTTTAGTCAGCTGCGTGGCCAATGGAGGGCGTCATACGCCTTCTTCAGTTCCTCTTCTAGAGATCTCGGTTTACTAACACAGTAATCGTTGCTGGTCCAGAAAGTGCACACATTGCAATGCTGCGGAAATGCTTCCCAACCTGCGCGACTATGGCTTAGTCCTGTGAAAACTTACTCGGAATGATGACAGGTGGTAAAAAAAGTTTTCTTTGAAGAAAATTCTGATCATCATATAAATATCCTTCAAGAAGGCAAGCGGCAATTTATTTAAAGGTTCCAATTGAATATACCATCTTTGGCTATATGTACTGATTTTAGTAGAAGACGATGCGTCAAAATTAATTCTTCAAGAGGGAATATACCCTTGTTAAAGAAGGGAACGCCGAGTTTATATCACCATTGGTATGTCCAAAGGAGTAAGCATCTTGTTCAGTTTATATAACACGAGAAAGAAAATACATAAATTAAATTCAGCCTTTATTACTGGTGGTTTGTTCGCTATTCGCTCACAAACTTACGTGAAAATTTAAAACTTATTTTCAGCATAGTTCCTACGAAAAGCGTCAACAATATTCACACGGCAGTATAAAGAATATCAAGATTCAGGAGGCAATATTAAGGTGGATTGGCCATCTAAACTGTATAGATAAAGACTGTCTCGGCTAAAAGATTACACGCATGCATGATAAGGTGAAGAAGGAGCGTGGGTGTCCAAAGAAGTGGAGTGTGGACCTCTTGCGAGATGGAACGATGGGACGAATATAAATATTGAAGTAGCTAAAACATAGGACGTTTGAAGACTCATCATAAACAGCCACCCTGAATAGTGGAGGATAGGCTGCGAAAAATGAGAAAAAATATGAAGAATATCCCTGAATAAAATTCTTTGCCATTGGTGGAAAAGTTTCCTTTAAGAAGAGTTTTTAGTTTTTAGAGTCCCATCCTAAAAGTAATTTAGAATTTTACGATTATCTATAAAATATCTAGAATAGGCTTCGAGAAACGTGTAGGCCTACAATATTTAAGTTTTCATGGTTATTGTAATGTTAGTCCAACACTTTACATCATTTTATTGAAACCTTCTTGAAGAAAATTGACAGAGAAAGCTGGGTACTGTCCTCAAACCTCCATTTATCTGTTCTTAACATGGTCATAACTAGCAGGGCCATCTTTGTTGCAGTAGTGGTATTGGGTTACTTTGCTGTAGCACATGGTGTATATATGTATCCATATTTCATAAGCTGACGAATAAATAATATTACCATTAATAGTTAATCAGTATAATATAATTTTAATTAGTTCTGCAGATTCAGACAAAATAACAATATTATGAGCAAATCGCAGAGTTTTGATTTTTTTTCTCCTTCGATTGTGATTCCCGTTTCACTTCTTTTACCGCGTTTTATATGTTCACATTGAAAATGAGGGGTGAAAAACTGCAGCCTTGACCCACTGCTTTATGGATTCCTGTTCTTTTTAAAGCCCCCGATTCTTATCACTGCATACTAATTTTTATACAAATTGTTGTTAATTCTTTTCACGTTATCTGATCGCTATCATCTTCAGAATCTCAAATAGCTTGGTCCAATATAATAGTAATTGTATGAATAACATAAGGAAGAATGAAATACTGAAGTGCACGACAGATAATAACTATTTTAAGACTCACCGATCCAAGTGTAATTTTGAAACTATGGCCGCATTCTACGTTAACATGTCGAGGTGTGATCGTTCAATTTATGATGGTATTGGTAAAAGAAACGGAAAAGCACGAAGGGAGTGATACTGAAAGAAATATCTTGGCTTATGAAACCTAATATCGTCGAGTTCAGGAGAGAACACGTGTTGCAATTCAGGGATCAGACAGGAAAAATGAAACTGAGAATCCTGACACTAGTAAGTAGAAACAATGCCAGACTCTCCTACGAGCTCTATGGTGCCCAAACCACACTCCAAACTTGAGATCCCCTCTTTGAGGAATACGTTTCTGTTACCACTTTTGACAGGCAAACGAAACCTTGGTTGTGTTCTACCGCCCCCACCCATAGATCGAGTTCCTAAGAGATCGGTAAAGGAAGTTGATTAAAAGAAGACAGATGGATAAGATGACTACAAAGTACAAGGCACAAATAAGTGAAATTAATACTGGACTCAGCTTGAAATACGTGATATTGAAAATTTATTTGGAAGGTTACAGTTTCATTAAGATTCCATAATCCATCAAATAGAAGCCCTAAAAATAATGAAATATATTTATTCCTTCCTTCAACTACTTCAACTGAATAAAGAAACGTACACCATTTATATCAACAGAACTCGATATTCCCTACCCTACGTGCGTCTGTTGTAGTGGTCTAGTGTAACTTTGTAGGTAGGGGTGGAGCTGGCTGTGTCAGTTAATTTTCGCCGAGACGAATTGCTGTGGTCGCAAAACTGTTCCTTGTACTTCGTAAACAAAGGGTCTGTTCCTGTGCTCTTGAGGGGGAAGTTAGACTGTCCCAGCCTGGACTATTAGTTAGTGGCTACCGATAGACGTTGTCCATTCAATGGTAATGCTTTCCACACTGTCAGTTTGAACAGTAGAGCAATCATAACAAAATTTGGGGTACATTTTACGATATTACATGAGAAAACGTCATCAGTATCATCCACATCACTCACAGATTTCAATAAGGAAAGTAATAATAATAATAATAATAATAATAATAATAATAATAATAATAATAATAATAAATACAAATTATGTTCGCCTCTGTGGTGAAGTGGTTAGCTGCCACCCAGGCAGGCCCGGCTTCAATTCCCGGTTCTGACAGAAAATTTGAAAAGTGATACGAGGGCTGGAGCCGGGTCCACTCAGCCTCAGGAGGTAAAGGGGAGTTCGATTATCACCTCATCCATACTCGAAGAGTTTTTCCGTGGTTTCCTGTTACTCCTCCAGGCAATTGCCCGCCGGGATTGTTCTTCACTTAATGCCACGGTTGCTTCCTTCCCTCGTCCTTGTCTATCCCTTCCAATCTTCCTCTCCCCCACCACAAAGCCCCTATTCAGTAGAGTAGGTTAAGCCGCCTGAGCGAGATACTGGTCCTTCGTCCCGTTTGTATCCCCCGACCGAAAGTCTCACGCTCCAGAACACTGCCCTTGAGGCGGTAGAGGTTGGATCTCTCACTGAGTCGAGGCATAAAACATTCCTGGAGGTTAAATGGATCAATAAAGGAATAAGGAATAAGGAAATTATAATAATAATAATAATAATTACTGAAAAGGTGGTACCATATAATAGACCAGTCAGAAATGTAGAAGGGTATTGCACACCCAATGCTAACTTAACAAAATTTTACAAACATGGTCTCCTTACTTGAGCACGAGATTTACTAAGCTATGCTCCTTTCATAACTGTAATACTAGTTCTAAGAATAACACTAACCTAGATATTCCTCAACATTCAACATCTTGCTATGCGAATCCCTTTACCGTTTTTGCTGCAAGGCACTGGAACATGTTACCTGAAGAAATACTTCAGCTTACATGAAACCCGTCATTCAAGAGGCAATATAAGAAATATTTATGTATTTTAGTATAACAATAAGTAAAATTACTATTGTTTTTATTTTTTATTATTGTTAGTCATTGTATACCCTCGGGGGTGCTCGTCAACCCCGAGAGGGCGCATCCCCAGGTGACGATTAGGTGACCTGCAGAAATGTGGGCTGGTGAAGATACTTCGGAAATGAAACCGCGGACCAACAGGCAGCTCTACTCCTGGGGGATTTATAATATAGGGGTACCCTCTGTCCAGACGTCATAAATATGGGGGTCTCCAGATCATGGTTATGAGTGAAGTCCACAACCGTAGTAAGGGTGGAGAATTGGGAATTGGGAACAATGCGGCTGGCAGAAGTGGCATCCTAGTACTTGGGATTAGTAAGACTAAAAGGTATTTGTCCTTAAATATTAGCGTCTGTTCTCCATGTTAGGGAAGGTCTAAATTCCTGCTGGAAGTAGTTTGAAAATGGCCGATGCCAAGCTGTGGTGACAAGCCGATCGGTAACACTGTAGCATCATGTCTACGTCATTTTTGTCGGATAATGCCAGGACGTCCTCCAGGAGGGACGCGCGTCGTCCTCTCCTGACAGCCGCGACAAATGGACATAGGCTACTGGTTCATGGGAGAAATCAGTTAAAGAAGCTAGCTCACCTCAAACAACATTTACGCATCGCCGCGCTCAACATTGTGCTATATAGACGGCCTTATTTCAATTACAATCGTCACTCTATATTCTTGACTCCGTGCCTTCTCTGCATATGTGGCATAATCTGGCTTTCGTGGCCTAGAAAAGGAACAGTTTTGACAAGAGCTCCAAGTTTCAGCGTGTCCTAAAGATGAGTTTCTACTTCTCTGCGGTGATCGTAACGCGCGTGGTTGTATTGACATGGTGGAAAATGCTACGGTATCCGAAATGATAATGGAAGTAAAATTTTCGATTATGCCGAGGCAAATGACTTGGTCATTGGTAACTCATTTTACAAAAAGCGCATCAAACAACTCATCACATACACTAGTGGTGGCCACAGCAGCCAAATTGACTTCATCCTTGTTTGACTCTGTGATCTGAGACTAGTATCAGATGTGAAGGTCATACCATCTGACTATGTTGCCTTTCAGCATAAGCTGCTCACGGCGGACTTGAGGATCTGTAAACACTGTACATGTGGAGAGATTAATTCTCCAGAAGAGATCAAGTGGTAGAAGCTTAATGACGAGAAGGAGACCCCAGCAGGCAGTGTAAAGTTTCCTCCCATAGACCTGAATGTGACTGACGACACGTGGACCACATACTGCAAGTCTGTCATTCCAACCGCCGCAGCAACCTTTGGTACAACAAGACCCAGTTCCTACCGTATTGACCAGCAAACGTGCTTATGGACAGTCCAGTTTATTCCTAGAAAAGGTGCATGAAAAGTAGAAGGCATATAGAAACTGGGTTTCACAAAAGACTCCTGAGAACGGGGAAAGGTTCGTCATAGCTAAACGTGAGGCTCAGAAATCTGTCGCAGAAGCTAGGTGCAGTCACAATACTAACATGTATTGAACACTGGATTCAAAGAGATAAAACTGTTTTACGGCTAGCCAAAGCTTGAAGGCAGCACAGTATATAGATCACTATCTGTGCAAAAAAGTAAAAGATGGTCAGTGATTACAGGACAAACAGGACATCATCAAACGTTGGCAACAACACTTTGCAGAGATTCCCAACAGCAGGTCCTATCTCACACATCACATCAGAGGAAGTCACCAATGCCATCTGGAGTAGGAAGAACTAAAAATCTCAAGGACCATATCATATTCCAGCAGATTTCTAGAAGTTTCAAGAATTAAAAGTACCCTCTATCAAAAGGCTGACCAAACTTTTCAACGCCATAGTTGACTCTGGCTCTGTTCCCAGTGACTGGGCTACAAGCATCCCTGTGCCTATCATTAAGTATAAAGGTGATCCAGAAGAAAGTGTAAATTACAATCCAATGCGCCTCCTGTCACATACAATGAAGATTTTTGAGAGAATCCTCGGCTGAAGACTGCGTGACATATTACAAACCAGTGCGGCATCGTCAAGGGTGCTGGTACAATCGATGCCATCTTCGCTGCCAGAATGCTAAATGGAAAGCACCGGGTGAAACAACAGCCACTGCATATTGCCTTCTTGATCCTGAAAATGCTTTCGACCGTATTCCACTTCGTGTGGTCTGGAATGCACTTCATTGTCCAGGTGTATCAGGAATGCATATCATTTGGATCAAGATGCTTTACACCAACTCCACAAGGAACACATTTACACGGGATCGGCAGAGAATTTCCCCTTGGACTCCTTTATACGCAGATGACGTCGCAATTGCTGATACCACCAGAAGTAGGATAAGGGCAGTATGGATGGGATGGAGGGAAGTCACAGGCGTACTCTGCGACAGAAGGATGCCACTACATCTGAAGTCTAAATTATACCGCATGATAGTAAGTCCTGTTGCATTATATGGCGTTGAATGTCGATCAGCTGACTAAGCTACAGAGCGCCAATTGCACACCATGGAAGTGTGTATGCTTCGTTGGTCGGTGGGTATGGTAGCACACTCCTGCATCATGTCAAAAACGACACCGTCCGCCAGCAAATCGGTATTGCACCCATCACTGAGAGTACGGGAAAACCGTCTCCAATGGTATGGTCACCTCCTGCGAGCTGCACCTGGAACAGTAGTCAATTTCACCCACACCTTTGAAATTAAAGGGCAGCACATGAAATGAGCCAGAAATGAAAAATAATTCATCAATGAGGGCTGTAAGATAGCAAGAACATTATCACCTATTTTTTAAACATACCATTAAGTACGAAATTGGCAATATAATTTATACATAGCCACAGAAAACTTGTCGAGATCCTCAAAATCAAATGCTTCCAATCTCATCGCGACCGGCAAACAACTACATGCCAGTATTTTATGTGAGTGATGTTTTTACATTGGTCATTTGATTTGATAAAAGAACGCTTGAACATTATCCATCTTAAATCAACAATTCAACGCCCATTAAAGTGGACATTTTAAATGCAAAATCATTGTGTAGTTTTTAAATGTTTCTTATTTTTTTCTTGTAACATATTTATTTTTGACGACACTCATCTTTAAAGTGTATAGATAAATTTCATAGCAGCTGAAGATGGCCAAATATGATGGGCTGAAACATGTTCTGACGTTTTAAAGCAAGTTTTACTGTAAAAAGACAGGTATTGAATAGGTTGACCCAGTAATAAAATTATTTTATAAGAACTGAATCTATGTGTAGAAAAACACATTTTGATAACTTTCATAAACTGAACATCTACTTTCCCTTAATAGACTAAACGCAAAAATGCATAATTGTGTCAAAGTTACTTAGGAACTGTTAAGTTAGTACGAATTAAGAGAGAGCTAATCGTAACTAGTGGTTTAGGTGTTCAGTGGTGAAATGAGTCATCACAATAGAAATGGAAAGTTTCCGTTATCAGAAACTATCTGGTCAATTCAAAAATGATAGCCATCATGCCTTCCATTTTCTTCTTCTTCCGCTTCTGTAGGGTAGCGGGCGCGAACTGTATCACACATGTGGATTTGGCCCTGGCTTAAGGCCGGAAGCCCTCCTTACGCCAATGGAGGTATGCAGTTACTATTGCGTGTCTCTGTGGTGGTTCGTAGTGTGGTGATTTGTTTCAATATGAAGAGTGGAGTTGTGGGACAAACAACAAATACCCAGTCCCCGAGCTTGAAGAGTTAATTAGTGATTAAAATTCTCAAACTAGCAGGGAATTGAATCCTCTGAACCGGTGGCCTGAACGCTGACGATTCAGCTAAGGAGCCGGACGATGGCCATGCTCAGTGATTTATTTGAATTTCAAAAGATCACGAATATGTACTTCAGGGACAAAATATATTCATTAAATTACCCTAAGTAAATGTGTTCAGGTATCTCAGAGAATATTTGAGACGTTAATGCCCTGAATAGTGGAAAACAAACTCTTGATTCTTTCGTCGGTCGGTCCGCGATTTTTTTTACATTGAGTAAGAATGGCCGTGGTTCCTCATCGTCATTATTTCAAAATCATGGTCAGTGTAGACTATAGTTTTCCAAAGTTTAAATCTTTAATGTACTTACGAAGATTTGTAACTAGAGAACTTGAAGTATAACACGAAGCCGAACACATCATTTCGGAAGTGAGATGAGAGGAATATTGAGAACTGTGTAATAATCAAGAGAGCGGGGGATTTGAGAATGATAATGCTAATTAAAGTTTAGATGAATTCAAATATATGAAGAGAATGGAGTTTTCTAACGTGTACAATATGGTGAATTGCTTTAAAGCGTATGAAAATATAGTAACACATGAATTAGCCCAGAATCAATGTATGAAAAATCCTTAACTCTCTCTGTTATTCCAGCGATATTGAGAAAACGAGGAGGTTTCGTTAGATGGAACTGATACCAGTTATAGATTTCATGTCTTATTTACATTAAAAAAATGCAATGAACCACTCACGACCAGGACTTTTGTATTTTTTTGGAAACAAATACGTTTCTCTCAGAGAAGTCGTAACTCCACGAGGAAGACAAAACGAATCACAATTAATAAGTCACCAGGATAAATTTTAAATTTGGGATAAGTCTCCCCATTTCAGTGTTTTGGACAGCTTTACGTAGTTTTCTCAAGATACATGGACACCAAGGTACAACTCGAGCTACAACTGCACTCATTATGCTTTGTAAACAAATACTACAATACCTGATTTGATTCCATTCGAATGTCATATAAAACCCTTAAAGTGTAACTTTTATTCATTAGACACACTAAATAGTCCAATTAGAATTACTTTATAGGTAGTAATTTCGACTTTCAAAGCCATTCTTGCGTACTAGTGAAAAACAATGCCTCAATGAAAATGTTAGTTTCACACAAATTCTTCGAGAAACAGCTCTTCACGTCCCACATTTAAAAATATGACAATTAATGAAAGACTCCATTGTAATGCTTAAAGTATTATACACCGATTTTCCTCAATGATCCTCTGATATGAACATTCCCTCCATAGCACATTACTTTCGCTAGCTTTCTTTTGCCCTGGGGCAGTGTATTGACTCATGTGTTTCTCATTGTGGTATCATACACATGAGGACTGTATGTTTGTTTGTGTCGGTGTGTTTGCTCTTGCTCTCCCGAGTACAGCCCGCTATGGACGTGGGGGAATGAGGGACCACACTACTCCCATCCAACAATCACTGTGCTCGCCGCCCCCCCCCCCCCACCCCCAATCCATTCAGCTCGACGGTTATTGCGGTTTCTCCAGCCATCCTGTTCTTCTCGGCAGATTTTCACTGTTATTTGAATATTGTGAAATGTATGCGTGTATATATAAAACATATTTGTTCACTCCGTCAGGCCTTTCTGCTGGACCGATTTTCTTCATTCTTTGTTATTCTCTCAGGAATTACCTGCCAGCGAATCATCAGTCATTGTTAGATATTTAAGCTCAGTCAACTTTCAGGAATTATAAGCTATAAATTTTACATGTGTTCCGTATTGAAGAGCAATTATAATAACTAAATTGACAATAGGGTCCACCTTTTATACAATATATATCAAGTAAATAATATTTCATCAGTCTTGGGACTAGTTTCAACCACTTAGTGGCCATCTTCAGAAAAAATGAAATTAAACAGATTATGTGATAACTAAAACATGTTTAAGTATCTGCCTGCTTCCTACGACAGATCAGTGTTTGTTTCCATGACCTGCATCCTTCCTCCAGCATGACAGTGTGTGTTCCACATCAGACATCAGATATACTGTACATCTCACTATAGAGATTTACTTCATTGCCTGAGGTCCTAATTTTACTTAAAGACATCATATTATGAGAAGAAGATCACAACCACAATTTTTGCTTTAAATGTATTTTAATATTATAATTATTCCTGCAACATTGTATTTGTCTTGTATAGATATGTTTTATTTATCAAATAATCTGTTAATTATATTTTTGGCTGAAGATGCCCACTGAGTGGCTGAAACTAGTCCCAAGACTATTTTCTTTGCTATTTGCTCCATGTCGCACCGGCACAGATATCCCTTACGGCGACGATGGGATAGGAAAGGCATATGAATTGGAAGGAAACGGCCGTGACCTTAATTTGTCCCAAGACTGATGTACTATTATTTACTTGATATATTTGTCAGTTTATTTGAGTAATCCTAAAATCAAATTACCTGGTGACCATTTCAATATTTGCAGCAGAATGCTTACCCTATCCCGCAATACATTCTGTACTTAGCGAGGTGCTAAGCGATTAATACTTTCTATTCTTATATATACATGTGATTTTCATGCTTAGGAATATGATTGCATTCACCCATGTTTGATTACTACCTATCAAGCCAGAGAGTATACACATCCTCTGATCATGGAAGAATACTACTCTCTGCTAGATACTCTTTGATTCACTGACCTTCCCCACCTTCTAAATAATTATATTCAACAGATGTCAGAACGTCCCTAGTAACGTACATGCTACTGGGAGAAAACACTCGACGTACGTACAGACGGGAAAGTTCCAAGTCGACTAGCCTTCTGTATGACCATTAATAAAGCGCAGGACCAAACTCTTGAAAAAGTGGGTGTCTACTTATGTGAACCAGTATTCAGTCACGGCTAATTGTATGTTGAAATGTTAAGATCCATATACGCCCGAATTGTTGAAGCGCAGTGAATATTGTACAGAAAGAAGTGTTGAAAACCATATTACGAATGAATCAGTTCTTGTGATATTATTTTTAATTCATTCGTTTACTCTCTAGGGTTGGTTTCCCCCCAGACTCAGCAAGGGATCCTACTTATACAGCCTCAATCGCATTGTCCTGATGTGTGACACATTTTGTCGGGGATACCACTGGAAAGGAGATCCAGTACCTCGCCCAGGTGCCCTCACCTGCTGTAATAAAGGGGGGCCTTGTGGGGGATGGGAAGATTGGACGGGATAAGAAAGTAATGTAGAAGTAAGCGGCCGTGGTCCTAAGTTAGGTACCATCTCGGTATTTCCCTGGAGAAGAACTGGGAAGCCACGGAAGACCACTTCGAGGGTGGCTGAGGTGAGAATCTAGCACCCTTCTTCTCAGGCTGGGTGGACACGTTCCAGTCCCATACCACTTTCCAAATTTCGTGGCAGAACCGGAAATCGAATCAGGGTCTCCGGGTTAGGCAGCTAATCATACTAAACACTACACTGCAGGGGCGGTCTCAATTATAATTTACTGGTGTTAAATGTTCATAAAACTATTGTTAAGGCCAGGCAAAATTTTATGACTACGACAGGAATATCAGGACGAGCAGCACAGGTCTACTAGTCCTGTTCTGAAATGTATGTAATGATGCCCCATCAGTTTGTCCTACAGTTTGTTCGATCCACCAACCTGCAATTAATTGAGAACTAGTTTTCGAGGTTATTTGGGGTTTTCTTAGCTTTATATAACTCAAATAATAGAAGTAGAATGATGTATCAACTTTGACAAACATCTAAGTTCATTTTGAAGCGCATCTGAAATAATTTTTATTTATCTGCTGCATGTTATAATTTAAACTCCGGGTGTATACTGCGATGGCATATAGCATATCCAGATGTCTCCTCAATTATAGATTTAATTAATTACTGATACAAGCATTAACGGAGAAAACCGAAAAAAACAGGTAATCGGATAGAAAATATTTTACTCATAATACCGGTTGTTAACTTTGATATTCCATGGAAGAAAGCGTGACAAGTATTTGAAGAAAGGTTTTATTATACGTTCAACACAATTTTTGGCAGTGGTATGTTGATATAATTGGAGCTCGAATTGTCAGATAGTAATAGGTTAGAATACCAAACTAATGAAGCTAGTAATGAATATACTCTAGCCTAGGGGTAGCCAAATCTCAGGAGCCCGGTCGGCATGGCGACGAAAATAAATATGTATTCGCCTAAAATTTCTAAATTGTAACTGCCAAATTCCCACTGAGGGAAGCAATCCTTTTGGAATTCATTTCCACACTGGAAATAACAAATCAAAGCAAAGAAAAGTCATCCCCTACAGGCCATGACGGTCCTGGGAAGGGTGGAAGGAAAAGGCTTCCACCACCCGTAACCTCGCCACTTGGTAGGGTACAGTGGTTACCTCTACACTCGGCTACCTTTGCCCCCAGGACTTGACATGGTAATCATTTATGATGCAGGATGAGTAATCCTCAGGGCCATGTGCAACTCATAGAGGGGATGTCTCGTCCTTTGGTGTGAAAAAACTAATGGCAAAATTCGTTCGTAAGGTGTTTTGTTCCTTTTCGGTTGTTATTGCTGTTGTTTAGAGTATCTAACTACGGAGATAGTCCGACTCGTTGGCTGAACGGTCAGCGTACTGGCCTTCGGTTCAGAGGGTCCCGGGTTCGATTCCCGGCCGGGTCGGGGACTTTAACCTTAATTGGTTAATTCCAATGGCACGGGGGCTGGGTGTATTTGTTGTCTTCATCATCATTTCATCCTCATCACGACGGGCAGGTCGCCTACGGGAGTCAAATAGAAAGACCTGCACCTGGCGAGCCGAACCCGTCCTGGGATATCCCGGCACTAAAAGCCATACGACCTTTCATTTCACTACGGAGATAATAAGTTTCAGAGATTTGAGGGTTCGATATACCTCGTGATCGCTCGTAACCGTTACATCGACAAGCTAAACCTTCGGTTTTGGTCGGTCTGTGCTCCAGATGTTCTACGTTATATTCCTTCTGTACTCTAGCTCCCTGTAGTAAGCTCAGCACCGGGTTTAGTACATTTGTGCCAATTATTTATATTGCTAGTGGTTTAACGTGGTTCTAACACATCGAATGTTTTCAGCAACCGCAAGGATGTGAAGGTAGTGGCCATGATCTTAATGTACAACCTCAGAATTTGCCTGGTGTGAAAATGGGAAACCAAGGAAAACCATTTTCAGGGCTGCCGACTGCGGGATTCGAATTCACAATCTCCCGAAAGCAAACTCACAGCTACTCTACCCTAACTGCGCTATTAACTCGCCGGTTTGAGCCCATTAAATTAAGTGTCTAGAGTAGTTATTGAGAGTGATTAAGGTGAAGTGAAAGATCAGACTGGTTAATATTATAGAGGTAAGCATAAGATGTTTACTTTTTATGTTTGGCGCCTAAGAAATGTTACTGGTTCCTAGGATTTTAATTCTTTGTCCAGATTTCCTCACCAAGTTTATATTATATATTCAGTCTGAAAATCTCACTGAAATGCACGCATCAACTGACGCTATGAGTGACATTTTCTCACTATTTATAAGAAGGACTGGCATTACTAGCATCTCTCATACCTCTTAGTTCAAGTTGTCAAACCAAGCATGAGACTGAAACAGGTCAATTAAAGTAACAAATTTGATCTAGCCCATACCAGAAAACATAGTGCTTAATGGAATATTCATGATGAAGTAATTATGATGTCGATCACCTTGAATGAAACGTGAGTCCATTTAAGTAATAATTCAGAGCATGTGGTAAACTTACCGGTCAATAAATAATTTCCCCCTGCTGATAAATTGCATTAAGGTTGTTATCAGTCCTTGGACTGAGAAACTAGAACACAGCATGTATCCTAGTGCATATTCCTACTGTACCGCGCTACTAATGAAAGGCCGTAGCTTCCTGTAGCTGGAAGTTAAAGAGGAAATCTATAATAATACTCATAAATAACAGGCCAGAGGTTGCTGAAGAAGTGACGTCAACCTTCTGACAGTGAACCAGGGATATGGGAGGTAAAATAATTGTTTTCAACAAAAGGCAAATGGAGTCAGCCTATTTGATAGATGACGGTACCGTCACGCCATCGTGCTCAGTTAATGGCATATTCTTGCCATGCAAATGGGGGACACATTTTTTGTACCTCAAGCATAGTTTCTTTACATTCATCAAGCCGACATGCACTCTATCGGACCTTGGCCTTTAAACATATTATTGAAAGGTTTTATTAAAGAAAAAATAAACATTTCCCGTATTCCTGCATGTGATATGGAAATTCACAAGTAAGAGTGAGGTGTTTTTGACCCGCAAGAAAAAGTAAGGAAACGTCTCTTAACAGAGAGTATTTATTGAAATGCGTTATAGAACTATACAACAAATGAGGTCTATTGATGGTTATAAGCCTTCGATGTCAAATTATTTTGACGTAAATTTCTAACACATAGTCATCACCGTACAGCATAGATTAGGGAAATTTACTGGCTCGTTAATGAACTCCTGTGGAAAATGTTCCGGCATACCGGCTTCCCAGAAATTCCCAAAAATTGTTAGGTCAGAAAACAAAACCATTATCATTAAAAATGTTCTTCCAGGATGGAACGGTGAATTAACTTGACATATTTAAAATAATCCAAGCTCCTCAGGCACTCACAATCATGTAATTACCTAGTAATTTTGCAATTTTGCAATTTTGCTCGGTGCAGTTGCCTAGTGCACACTCTCTCCATTGTCCTAAAAATTTAGGCTTGCAGTGGAGTCTCAACAAAGCACCAGCCGCAAGTGTCTTGCAAAGGTGTGGCAATCCAACTGACGAGCCCGCTGCCACACTTGGGGCGAAACGTTGGCAGTTTCAAGACTGCAAATGCTTAAATAGCTAATAATTTTATAATCGACTTTTAAAAATTGCCATATTGTATTGTTCATTGTAAAAATGATTGGCATCAGCCACTTGAGTTATTTATAGGGTCCTGTAGAAGATTCTAGTAGTTTCCATTTCCAGATCATTATGGCACCCTGTCCATAGTCAATCACCTTCAAGCTTCTTCTAGGAACATCCTCATCACGAGCCTCAACAATTCGCTGGCGTTATTACCTTATTCGCTGCTGGCCCCTTTCAAATGTTCACCGATGCCACGTATTGTCTTTTGCTGGTGTGTCCAGCTCTCGCACATCATTGTCACATTATGAATCGCTTGTCTTGCTTGTTTCTGTTTTTCTGGATCGTCAGCCCATAGACTGCTTAGATGTAACATTCCAGCCACCTGTGTTAACCTCTCTATCTCTATGTAACCATGGTTTCTTACATTTATACTAATCTGTTTAACCTGTTTCCACGGTCATACCTTGGCATTCTAGAACCAACATTAACCCCACTTCATCTCTCAGAAATCAGTTGAATATGTCCTGTGCGTAGACATTTCAAAGCAAAAGGCACAAAAGGAGAAAAGGCTGCCGTAGTTTCAGTAAATGGAAGATCGAACAATCAATCAATCAGTCACCACTGATCTGTATTTAGGGCTGTCGCCAGGTGGTATAGTTCTCTATCTGGTCTCTTCTAAAATTAATTCAAATAACTTGGAAGTTAATAGAACATTTCTCTAGGTAAATTACTCCATTCCCTCATTCCTCTTCCAGTAAGTGAGTATTTGATCCAATTTTTCTTACTGAATTTCAATATTATCTTCATATATTTACTTTTTGCTACATCGGAAAACTTCATTCATGTTTATTCGTCTATTAATCTCATTCCACGCAATCTCTACGCCGACATTCTCCTTACTACAAGTCTTCCCAGCCCAAAACTTGCAATATTCAAGTAACACTAACCTTTTATTGGAAATTGCACTGAACAAATAATGCTGTTGTCCATATGATCTCTTCAAGTTCTCGGGGTGAAGGGCCCATACACTGCAACATTACTCTAATTGGTGTCGAACCAGTGACTTTTAAGCCCTCTCTTTTACTTTCTTACTGTAACGCCTAAAATATTCTCCTAACCATATGATGAGATCTTCAATATTTATTAAAACCTCATTAATGTGGTTACACCAGTGAAGATCTTCCTTTAAATTAACATCTAGATACTTACAATGATTCTCATTAGGTACTTGCACTTCATCGAAACAATAATTACAACTGGATGAAGTTTAACTCTTAGTGAAACTTAGAACCCGACTTTTCATCCATTTAAAATCGCACCTCACAAATTTGTCGAGGTTATTTTTTCTGTCGCTTACATTCCTGAAACGTATTTATCGCTCAATACAATACAATGTGATCCGGAAAGAGCCCTATCCTTGATTCCAGGTTTTTAATTTTATCATTTACGAACCATGTAATAAGGCAATGGTCCTATAATACTGCTTTATGGAACTCCTCTCTTAATCAATACAGGATAGGATAATGCTTCGCCTACGCTAATTCTCTTGAAATTTAGTCATCTATTCATTCACCTTTCTGTCTTGTTCAGTAGCCCACATTTTCGTCTTCAATAGTAGTCCATTACCTACCCAATCAAAATTAAAATTGTTGAATACGACAGAGGTGATACATTTTGTTGAACCTCCTGAACATAAAATATCTGCTGTACCTTACTGGAATACTTCAAGTTGAGCTCCACTGGAATAACCATTCCCGAATCCGAACTTTCTTCTATCAAAACCATTAGTAAAATTCCTGTGAGGTTCTTCCTACACTGACTCATACCAATTTCTCAAGTATACCTCTCTTGAAATTCTCCCTAACTAGGCTCCATAGTCTTCCCCTTACAGCATTAACCCACTGCCATCTACAACATCTGCCCTTCATTCTCCCCCCTCTTGTCTACTTTCCGTAACATGCACATTGTTTGAAGGAGAACTACCTTCATTCCTTTCGTCCGTTGGAAACCCAATTATATCTTTCAAACATTATATCTGTTCCCCATAGATTTTATGTCCGTTCTCGTCTGAATTTCCTGGATATGAAGTCCACGGACGTTTTTCAAATAAGTAACAATATTATGAATCTATCAACAATTTTCAAATGACGTTTCTTGTGAATTTAAAAATATGAAAGATAATAAATAATGTACACTACACAGAGATTACACGACAGTAGCACAAGCAAGATACTGACTATTAAAGTAACTACAGTACACAACAAAAAGTTATAAATACTGGTAATTCCCTCCAAAATGCTTGAAGATGGAACGCTGAATGACAGCCTATACTTATGGCAGGAATGATAGAACGATTGCAAGTAAGATGTTATAACTCTTATTCAGCAACTTCCATTATCCAACCACCAGAAAACGTTTGGCAGAAACCATACACAGTCGATCTCTGCTTTTATTCCTTAGATGTTTTGTTCGTGAACTCCCTGCGGCCATATCAAGAAAAATTGCTATTTGTATTGTTCGCGATTTAAAAAAATTCGTGTGGCTATTTCTAGCCGAGTGCAGCCCTTGTAAAGCAGACCCTTCGATGAGGGTGGGCGTCATATGCCATGTGTAGGTAACTGCGTATTATTGTGGTGGAGGAGAGTGTTAAAGGATAAAATCCCCGACCCGACCGGAAACCGGACCCGGGGCCCTCTGAATCGAAGGCCAGTACGCTGACCATTCAACCAACGAGTCGGACGTTCGCAATTAGAAATCCTCTTTCAAAAATCAATTGTAGCAGATATCTGCCAATATCTTAAAAAGAGTTACCACAACCTCGATAGAATAAAACCCGTCTACCTGGAAAGAAACATGTGTGTACAAATGCACGGAAACAGGATTGACGATCCATTCACCAACATAGAGGATATGATCAGTAAATTTCATCTTGAAATCACTCGGCGTGCACTATGGCCTTGTAGGAGAGGTATTAAAGGCACAGGATAGACATCGGAACATTCATCGAAACTTACAAATCAATGGAAAGAACGCAACTATTTGTTTCTTCCCTTTTACATAAGACTAACCACACCCAAATTTTACAATCGTTTATGCACCCAAAATAGGTTCCACAGGTTTTCGCCGAAAAATACTACTGAACTCTACGTCATCTAGCCTGTTCGAATGATGATAGTGAAACAAGACTAATAGTTAGTTTTATTGCTTGAGAGATTTTCGTTATTTCTTGACAGTGATATTGTTTCAGAAGTAAACTCTGAGAGGACTATGTAATTATTTACGTACAGTATATAATGAATATTTAACAGTAATTCATTGTTTCACTGTACGAACCGGGCGAGTTGGCCGTGCGTGTAGAGGCGCGCGGCTGTGAGCTTGTATCCGGGAGATAGTAGGTTCGAATCCCACTATCGGCAGCCCTGAAAATGGTTTTCCGTGGTTTCCCATTTTCACACCAGGCAAATGCTGGGGCTGTACCTTAATTAAGGCCACGGCCGCTTCCTTCCAACTCCTAGGCCTTTCCTATCCCATCGTCGCCATAAGACCTATCTGTGTCGGTGTGACGTAAAGCCCCTAGCAAAAAAAAAAAAAAAATTCACTATACGTGAATCGTCAGGTGTGTGCAAAATGTTCCTAACCGATTGTAGTCTTCAGAAAAAGGCACTTAATCCTTCAATTATGATTTTCTACTCTAAGATAACATTTCGAGAAATTGTACATAGACATCGGGTTCTTTTTAGTGATTCGCTTCGTGTGTTATAAGGCTAAAAGGGTAGACTACTATACTGGTAAAGATCAAGCTCTACACTTGTCGGGAGCATAATGAAACACAGAAATACAGATAGTAATAATTAAAGGCAAGCCTTACACATACCAAGGACAGAATGGAAGGCTGAAGTAGAAAGGATAAGACTGACGCCAAACCGAGGATAGAATAAAATGCACATCCCTGTGCAACGTGACAACCCTCCAGATGCTAAGAGGAGAATGGTAAGCAGATAACAGTATAGAAGAGTATGTCTGATAAAATCCGTGGACAAAATACAAGACATATGGTAGTAGGAAAGGGTAAGCTTGAAAAAGCCAAGAAATAACGGAAAGCAGATACTAGTAAGAAAAGGGTAACCTGACGAGAGCCAAGAACGGGGTGGAAAGGAGATACCTGTAGAAAATAATAAACCTGACACATGCAAAGGAGAGAATATAAAGCAAATAATAGTTGATAGCGGTAAGGTCATCACAGAGCAAGGGGAGTATCGAAGACAGATAATAGAAAACAAGGACAGTTCCGAAATCAGACAAGGAAATACTCGAAGACAGGTAATATTACAAAAGTTCAAATCTGACACGAGCAATATTTCTTTAAAATTCATGCGTTTATAACATCAGTTACCCACCTCAAATTCCTGTACGTCAATACGATAGTCTCTGTCACTTATTGATATCATACGAATGTGGGAATCAGGTCCATGTTGGCTTAGAGTGGCAGCTTCTTACTGAGAGGCCCCGAATTCGATTCCTGGTAAGGACAAGGATTCCTTACTTTTAGAGGTCAACGCAGCCTGTTTGAGAATAATTGAGCATGAGGATGAGATAGGGGTCGCGACCTAGAAAACCAAAAATAATGACCGAGAGGATATGTTACGCTGATCACGTGCCACCCCGTAATCTGTAGGCTTTCGGCCCGAGCAGCAATCGTTTGGTATGCCAAGGTCCTTTAAGTCTGTAGTGTCATTGTGGGTGGGGGCGGGTAGGATTTGAAACAGATCTGCAGGCCACATCTCGTGACATTTCTCTTATGAAAAGGAAAAAAAAAAACAGGTTGAAATTATGTTTCATTTATATTTATAATTTTAGTTTCAGTAAATTTAAGGAAATGCATTTAATTGTCTTTTCGGTGACTGTTTGGATGATAACGCTCTTCTTAGAACGTGCTATATTTTTGCCCCTAGAGATTAGCGTTCTGCTGGTGGGAGAGTAATGTACATGGGCCGTAAAAACACGAGCCTATAAATATCCGCTAAGCTGGAAGGGATGAAAGTTTTATTAAGGTGCTATAATTAATATATTTTTGCTGTCCTGTAAGCCAACTCGGCGTCCTGTATGGAGTTAGTTTGATATTAACCATATGATATATGTGTAATAATCCCTGACCGTAATTGATTAAAACTATTTCCTTTTTATTTATGATATAATCCATGTATCTACGTGATGAATAGGAGGCCCATTTTAAAATTATTAGGGATATTTCATATTGCCAGTGCAATTGCTGTTTAATTTCATTATGCTGACGCACAACAGGATCCTATTCGTTTGGCTAGTAAAGTATATTGGTTTTGGTATGAGGTAGCCAAGCTGAACACGAAAGTCGTATTAGATTAATTTTGAGAGTTATTACCAATTTTGCCTTTAATAAATTTCACATCTTAACAAAATTGAATCGTTAATCATTTTCATGTTAGCACATTTTTCATGTCTCAAGAAAAGCACATTTTATTACGAATAAAACAATATTTTACTGAATTTCATCTAGGTTTACACAATCAAAATAGGCACACAATTATACAATGAATACACTTCGCTAATATTATTGGCTATTTACAATAGCTCTTTGTCTTACAGAGAGTTTTCATCTGGCATTTACATGGAACAGGTGATATTGCGTATTCTTGATCGACGGGTTTCACCTTCACTTTAATTTCAGTTAACACTCGCCGCAGTCACATCACACAGCAGTTCCATGTGGCCAGGTTGGAATGCACGTCCATTGGCTATAACAATGCAAGGTGACTTTACACTTAGCTCGACTCAAGACAAGACCGGCAACTCGTACAGTCAACTTACGTGCCCCCAGGTTAGTTGGTAGCCCCCAGTCTGACCCAATCATTCTTCCCGGGAACTGCCGAAGAGCGATTCAATAGAGCTAGCAGTCGCGTTAGTACCTAACGATCTATGTTTGAACATAAGACTGCTTTAATAATGAAAGCATAATTGTAATTGAAGTCCTCCCCTTAATAAGGATGTAACAAACACATTTTCTAAAAGTGAGATTTCAGTGTAAATAGGGTGTATTATCACGCCTCTATGTTGTGGTGTAATCTTACTTATGTCTTACATTTGTACTTCAAGCTGGTTTACAACTAGCTGGACTTGTCCTGCATGGTGTAAGGACGGAACATCAGTCAAGATGTTGGACAGTGCTTGTGTTGGAACACCATCAGTGTAATACACCATTGAAATGAAGGTCATAGACCAAATCACATCCATATTTTGAAATGTTTTCTTGACGGTTTTATTGTTATTTTATTTTCTCTCATTTGTGTTCCAAGCGCATGCCGGATTTCTCTTCTGTTATATAAATATGTAAGACGTACTTGCAGATTATATTCCATTGTACCACTACCAATTCATACACTATTTTTCAAACTTTAAGTTATAAGAATAACATATTGTTTTCAATAGATTAACTCATTTGTACACTTGCATAAGCAATATTGTTCATGTAGTGTATTCCATGAAATAGACGCCAAAAATAATTTCCTCCTTTATGAAAAGTTACTGATTTATTGGCTACATCCTTATTGCAGGGATGTCTTCAGTTATAGAATATAACAATAATAAAAATACATCGTGAGGCAATTATTAGCCTGGTACAGACTTTGTAAGGTACACCCTCCGACGAGTGCGGGCGTTGTCTTCTACGTATGGAAAACTGCCAGCTAGCGTGCTGGATGATGGTGTTTAACAAGGGATCTGAGGAGCAAGAATTTTGAGCACAGAACAATCATCTAGTGCCTAAGCCAAGAGAATTAACCGATTCAGATTAACATCACTTGAACCGGCCGGGTATCAAACCCGGCTCGCAGATAACCAAAGATAGATGCAGTCATGGGTCCAGACATAACATTAAATTAATTTAAATTAACTTAAATACAAATAAAATATGTATTTTAATAGTGAAGAAAGAAATTGGAAATTTGTTTTAACACTCCCATAAACATCAAAATATCTGACCAAAATATGGCTTCCGATTGAGATAGCTAAAATTAAAATTCAGGAAACTCAACCCTCAAAAATTTCCAGTGTTTTGCCCAGAGTGCAGCAGTGCAGTTGAGTTTCCTGAATTTTAATTTTACCAAAACATCTATTATTATTATTATTATTATTATTAGATTCTTATATTGCCATGGCGTGTCTATTGCCAGACTGCAAAGTTACGAAATAATCAGGGCGTGACAACATTTTTAATTTATAGAATTCAGAATTTGTTCGCAGAAACCTTGGAGATAAGATAGAATTTTAGAAACCTATCCGCGACTTTTGATAGGGTAGTTAATAGGACACTACTGTGATGAAAGTTATGGCTGTTGTACTAGACAAACGAGTACCTGAACGGGTGGCTAAATTCCTAGAAAAAAGAGAATTAGTGTAGTTGAAGCATTATCTGTTCTAGTAATGGTAAAGTGGGGTGGGGGTTCCACAAAGCAGTATTATTGGACACTTAGGCCTACGTTTTCTTATACTTTTATATGATACGTGTGAAGAATTTGAATCACAAAAAAGGGCTTTTTGCGGAAGGGGTTATACTGTATATAACATGCAGGATTGTGTGGGAGTGCAAAAATATCTAAGATATTATGAACAGCAGGCAGTAGTGTGTAGTAAATAGGACGAACAATCAGGTTTTAAGTGTCAACAAGAAGGAAAATTCTTTTAGTTCTACTTACAGGGTTGATAAGCTGTATGTATCTCATGGCATGGGAATCACTGTAAGTACCTAGGTGTTAATTCAAGGAAATAACATCATTGAGGTAGTCACATAGACGGGATTGTAAATAAAGGCAACAGATACGTTTATGTGTTTATGAAGGTATTTAGCGGTTGTAGTAAAGATGTGAATAAGAGGGCGTGTATGTAACTGGTAAGACCCCAATTATAGTATGGTTCCATTGTTTTAGATCCTCACCAAGTTTACTTCATACGAGAACCAGAAATGATCCAAAGGAAAGTAGGACGATTTGTTCAGGGAGATGTCCGAAAATAGAGCAGTGCTAAGAAAATCTTGCAAACTTTGGGCTTGGAAGAGTTGTAAGTAAAGAGATGAGCTGCTCAACTATGCGGTTTGTTCTGAGCTGTCAGTGGAGACATAGCGTGGAATAGCATTAGTAGACGAAAAATGTGAGTGGTGTTATTAAGATTAGTAAATGACATAGTATGAAGACAAAGTTGGAATTCAATTAAAGAGAAACAATTTGGGCAAATATTCGTTTATAGGGAGAGGAATTAGGTAGTGTAAAAATTACCAAGAAGGATTTTTAATAAATTTCCATCTTCCTTGAAATTATTTAAGAAAATACTAAGTCAAGATCTAGTAGGGAATATGACACCAGGGTGACACAGATAAGACCTTATGGTGACGGTGGGATAGGAAGTGGCCTTAATTAATGCACACTTTCCTGGTGTGAAAATGGCAGACAACGGAAAATCGTGTTCAGGATTTCCGACAGTTGGGTTCGAACCCAGTATCTCCGGAATGATGGGTACGTGACCCAAACAGCGCAGCGACATGCTCGGTACTGCAAATTTACTAGTGTAGGACAGTAAGGTAGTGTATTATCACTCATACTTTGCAACATCCATACCTACGACAGAAATTAGAAGATTCATCAGTGCTGATGACAAGGCAGTTACTGCTCAACGAGAATGCTATGAAGAGGTAGAGAAGAAGTTAATAGAATCCTCAGAGAAACTCACGGTATGTTACGATTGTAAAACAGTTGTGATCATTAAGGCGTCAACTCATAAAGGTGTCCCGTTGTTGGAAAAATATCACTCTCAGAATGGTGGCCAGCTGAGTAAAGGAGGTGGTGTTATACAGTTTCTAATCATTAGATCGCGTGCGAATTGCCTAGGTTGAATTTCGAAACCTCCCGCAATGTTCAAATGGAGTGGGGACATACGTAGTACAGTCATTAAGTTCTGAGACTTAACGCATGATGCCTCTGTGGTGCTTTACAGCGCATAGGTGGCGCCGTGGTATGGTACCATGTCAGTTATTCTCTCGTCCCTGCACGAGGCAGTTGAGTGCATGCACTGGATGCAGACGTACGGTCGTTTTTGTGACGGTGATTTGAATGCGCCAGTCGGTCCTTGACATGTCACAGTTTGAGCAACGGGCAAACATCAAGTTCTACCAGAAATTAGGCAAAACCGCTGCCGAAACGTTTGAAGAGTTGCAGAATGTTTACGCTGAGGACGCATTGAGTCACAGTGTTGTGTTTAGGTGGCACCGACGTTTTGTGCAAGGACGGGACAGTTTGGAAGATGATGATGTGTGTACTGGTCGGCCGCAAACAGTTCGAACGAAACGCAAGATCCAAGAAGTTGCAACTTTGGTGCGTGCTAACCGCTCCCAATCGCTAGAATATCTCGCAGCAGCAATAGGGGTCAGCCATGGTACTTGCCACAATATTCTGACGGATGACCTCAACATATCTCGTGTTACCCAGCACAGTGTGCCGAGAATCCTGTCACCTTTACAACATGATAATCGTATGAGGATTTTTGGTGACCTCATCAGTAGTGCTGACGATGATCCGAGGTTTCTCAACCGGATAATAACTGGAGACGAGACATGGTGTTTCCCTTTAGCGGTGCTTCCAGCAGCTATACCAACGTTTGAAAACATGCATAACGGCCAACGGCGACTCTTTGGAGGGTAGATGTGGTTCAGGATAGGTTACGCCGTGTAATGTGGCATCGTGTGCAACACACAAAGTCGTGCAGGTGCCTATCCTTAAGGCGTCAAGTCTCAGAACTTAATGACTGTATTATGTTGATTCATCCCTCGTATGAAAACGTTCAGTATTGAGCAGATCCCCTTACACCACACCCTATGATGCACAAGTTGTCCAACGTTTCAGCTAGAAGGACCTGTGCCATGCCTCTACGCAGGCCACATATCGCACCACGTCTTAAAACAAAGAAGTCAAAACTGAATTCTAGTCCTTTTCTTCTTAACAATAAAGAAGCTGGGAGATGTCTCAAAGAGATGTGGAGAGGTTTGAGGCTAAATATTCCACTGAGCAGAAGCATTTACGATAATGGAAAGCATTTGACTATGCTAAGTATGTGGTTGTTCTTAAGGAATTCGTCTCAATTATTACATGTTGACACAGACCAACAACTTTCCAGAATACCTATTGATCATTATAGCACTTCCCAACGTAAGGATTCAAGTAGGTACAGAAATCGGAAAGGAGGAAGAGATATCAGGTGACAGATATGTTTTTTGAAGCCACAAGTTAAAACATTGGCAGAATTTCTTCGGAGAAATGGAACATTGGAAACACACGTTCAATCATGTTGCATAGCTCTTTGGAAACGAACTGTGTGGAAAGATGCAGGGTTCCACGTCTACTAAATACCTGTGAATGGATACCCGCTTCCTTCGCCACCTAGAAGACAATGACCAGCCTGCAAACGGTTGCAACGTGCAGAAGCAATATGGTGTTATTTTTGTGATGCGGAATGTGAATGTAGGGAAATCCAGACTCCAGAACACTGCGCGATGGGAGCATGATGAGGTGTCCCTGCATTCTGAATGACCCAAAGTTAGCCTCTGCAACTTTGATCAGAGCAGCATTATTCTGGAAAGGAAAAACTGTTATCAACACTTCCTCAGGTACAGAACGAGAAGCAGAATAAGATACAAGAAGTGCCTTGGAGATCATTCATTTATCCTCTACCTCTAACTATGAAAAATGAAATGGCGTATGGCTTTTAGTGCCGGGAGTGTCCGAGGACATGTTCGGCTCGCCAGGTGCAGGTCTTTCGATTTGACACCCGTAGGTGACCTGCGCGTCGTGATGAGGATGAAATGATGATGAAGACGACACATACACCCAGCCCCAGTGCCAGCGAAATTAACCAATTATGGTTAAATTTCCCGGCCCTGCCGGGAATCGAACCCAGGACCCCTGTGACCAAAGGCCAGCACGCTAACCATTTAGCCATGGAGCCGGACACCTCTACCTATAAAATGCCTTAAACTTTAGGCTGACTGGGTCTCTCTACTCACCACACATATTTTAGGTGAATGAAATGAATGGAAATATTTGTGTTCAAATCCCATGTTTCAGTGCTCCGTTTATCTCTCCCTCCGTTTACCAATAACTTTTGACTGTCCACATTGTTGTATTATATCCTTTCAGGGGAAGGTAATGCATTACTCGACTCTATGAGTATAAAATAAAGCAACATTGAATGTACCTGATCAACCAAATTCTCTCCCTGGAGTAATCGTTTGCATACTGCTGTCAACATTGTGATGAGTTTTGCCATGTGGGGTATGCGTTAGCGATAGAGGAAACAATTGGGAGCATGCTATATTTAACGTCTGTCTTCAGCGGGAAGGGAACAAACTAGAACCGTAGCTGTGCAATTAATTAAATTGTGAGGGTGGAGTGGGCGAAGCATTTCAAAGTTGAAGTGATGAATATGTGTTTCTGCAAACAACAGGTACGGTACCAATTATAATAATCAAGCATGGGTAAGCAACTTACTTGACATACATTCTCTACAAAGATTTCTCTAACGCAGTCCTGGTTTCTCTACAGGGGAGTGCATACAATACATTAATGGGTCTCCCGATCTAAAGAGGTAATAATATTTGGTAACCCAGAAACCGGTAATGCACTACACATATTTTCCTACTTCTTCTGTGAATATTTCTTATTTTTCGAAATTGAGGAAGAAGTACCCACATTCCCCAAGACGTCTCTGCTGACTTCTTTCGTTTACTTTTCGTTTTGTGCTCCTATGTAAATATAATCTCAATCCCCTTCAGTACTTTCATAATATTCCTTCTTTGTTTGTGAGAATGCCCCTCATTTATTTTGAAAATTAGTAAAATATTCATACAAGTTGATATATAGATGGATATGCGGACATTAAAGGATGAAGAATGAATCAATAATGGCCAGTAGGTTTACCAGGTATGGTATTAAATATAAAGCGAGTGAGATACTGGCCATGAAATCCCTGCGCTATATAATATACAGTAGCCTTCAACATAAACCCTCAAAGTAGTTCTCTAGATTGTCCACAGCACGTTGGCAACGATGCGGAAAATATCAGATACCAATCGCCCCACCATTTTTCATTCTGATGCCTCACAGCCTTCACAATGTCCTTTATTTCCCGCACCATCTCGCACGCAATGTTTCTTCCAGTTCGCTGATGAGGCAAAAGCTCTGGGAGACAGGGTCGGTGAATATGGAGGATTTTCCATTATTTTCCAGGCTATTCTTGCCTCGTTACATCCATTCTGCACGGATCCTCCTTAACTACTGCATTCCCATCGCCTTGTGTGTGGTGCCTGTGCAACGCACGCCATCTCCTGCATTGTCAGTGTACTATGTGTGTCATGTTTTTCAAGACATATGACGTAGCACCTTGCAAATGCGGGGAAAAGTATAGTTGCCATGACTTATGCTCCAACTCTCGTAAATTAACTACACAGAATGCTTCAGAATGAATGTGATGCGCTTTGTATGCCACGAGGGAAGGCAAACTAAACATGTTTCAAAGGGAGAACCCATGTCAGAAAATACACTGTGAGAGGTCAAAGTTTGACAACGCTTAGAAGATGATCATTGAAGGATGTGCCAATTTTCATCAAGAAATCTCAAACAACTTAAAAAGAATATAACATCCTGTATCACAATATGAAAGGGATTTGAATTGACGACCTTGAAGTTAATTACACAACATCCTTCTGTCATGCAGAGATTGGTATACATAGTTAGAGACGGCTTTGCGGTCAGTATTTCGATCACTGCATGTATTCCTGCGGTTACATCCTTCTTCCATGATACAAAAATCTCGTACACTGTAACCTAAACAGTACACCAAACAATTACATCCTCGACCACGTGTACCTATTCCTGTACCACCGACAAAGACTCTGTAATCAAACGGAACGTCAACAATCGTCTTTCGTTATTTAACGTCCACCGAGCAATTTGGCTGTGCGGTTAAGCGCGCGCAGCTGTGAGCTCGCATTCGGGAGATAGTGTGTCCGAACACTCCGCTGTTGGCAGCACTGAAGATTGTTTTCCGTGGTTTATAATTTCCACACCATAATTGAGGCCACGGCCTTTTCCTTCTAATTCCCAACCCGTTCGTACCCATCGTCGGTATAAGACCTATCTGTGTCGGTGCTACGTTTAGCCAATTGTAAAATAATTAATGCCTGTTGCAATGCTCTGAGTGGGTTGGGGGAAGTTTCTTCACAAAATGTGGAACGCACATGTTCGATGCACTTATAAGCTTTCACGCCCCACATTTCTCAAATAATGCAGTTCGTGACATGGGTTCTCAGTTGAACAATGATCGATTTGCCGTCCTCCACATTGTGCTAAGCGTAACAGTATTCATTCAGTATTACACTAAAGTGTCGAGCAGCAAGGACGAACTTCTGTATACTATCAGAGTTCTAAACAGTTGATGTCACTGAAATAAATGTTCATATTATTACATCGTGTCGAATACATATACTACACTCCAAGGAGATGTTTACTTATCATCAGCAGTATCCAGCAATCACCTGTTCTGAAGACCAGGCGTCGCCTTAACACGTTTCCTTCACCTCTGCCGAACTAGTGCTTCTCCTTCACAGCTATCATCCAAAATATCTTGGAGTAACATTTGATCGTAGCCTCACGTTAAATAACCACAGTGAAAACACAAAACGGAACGTTGCTGCACGTAGAACATTGTACGCAAACTGGCCTGCTCAAAATAGGGTGGTCATCCACAAACTACCACAGATTACCACTTTGTATGTGCCTCCACTAGTGAATATGCCTGCCCTGTATCATATCAATCCACGCACGTCAACTGGATAAATACGATCCTAATTTAGTCACACAGAATAACCAGAGGCTGCCTCAGAGCAACAGAAATTGGTAAAGTACAACGACTGGCTGAAATTGCTCCAGCTTTGATTAGAATAGAAGTTGCAGGCGATAAGGGTAAAACTAGAGCCAAAATACATTAAAAGCACCCTCTCCATGGATAATCCGTCGCATGCGAGACTAAATTCTCGAAGGAATTTCTTCCCAGATAATCCAGTGCTCAACAAAAGCTCAGAAAGAACCAAGATAGAACTTTCGAGCACCCAAACTACAGAACTGTCTGCATTGTTACTACCAGCAGAACAACTTCCTCCAGGAGATGAGTAGACCTCTAATTTGTTCCTCAATGGATACTTTAAAATGAAGTTCTATTTGCACGTTTCATGTCGTCCTGTAGTGCCTAAAATGTATAAACTGACCTTAGATCCTACATTTGCCCACATTCCTATAATTCCGATTTTTCCCTTAATTGATTAAAACTTGTTTAATTTATTCAGAGAAACTGAAATTTTCGCCGACTCGTTTTCAGTACCTTGAACAGTATATTCTGGAAATACTTCTCGAACAAAATCTTAAATGCTTAAAATTGGGAAGCTGTAAACCACATTTCCTGGAAATCCTTCCAAACCTTCCGCAGTAAATAAACCAGTAGTGTGTGCGTCACGAAACGGGGGTGAGTATACAATGTACACTGACCTACTGGAAATAAATCTCTTCATTTTATTCTGTACGAACAATTCAGATTTTCCGTTTGTGTAGTGTATCCATTATGCCGAAAGTGTCAACTTCCTCTTTGAATAAAGAGTTGTTACAGGGGTTTTCCCATTTCACATTGTATGGTAAAATATATTCTGCGACGTTTGCAGCAAAGAGGTGAGTGGAAACTTCTTTATATTTCCCCCAGAATAGTTATAATCATCTTAGAAAAATAACATTATAATAACTCATAAATGCGTATTAAAATATATAAAATTGAAGCTGTCTAGAATAATAATTTTAGATTTTTTTCATATTTGTGAGCCTATTTTAGGCGCCTAAGGTAAAAATGTTAGAAATTCAAAAGGCCGAGGTCTATTGATGAGTTAGACTGGAAAACCTGGAAGATCTTAAACAGTCTTCGAATGGAAGTAACAAGATGCCGAGGAAATTTTCAGAAATGGAGATATCAGGACGATAAAGAGACTGCACTATGTGCATACCGGGAAACCACGACTTGAGCCTTCTTATTCAAAGCCCTTGGAGTCTTGGAAATAACGCAGTATTGGGCGGACGTAGGGTAAATATTTCTGTTTCTCTGAATTAATTAGAAACATTTCAATCTATTTAGGAAAAGAATAGTAATTGCAGAGATGTAGGCAGATATTTTTTTGCTATGTGCTTTACGTCGCACCGACACAGATAGGTCTTATGGTGACGATGAGGGCAAGAATGAGCTAGGAATGGGAAGGAAGCGGCCGTGGCCTTAATTAAGGCACAGCCCGAGCATTTGCCTGGTGTGAAAATGGTAAACCACGAAAAACCATATTCAGGGCTGACGACAGTGGAGTTCGAACCTACTATCTCCCGAATACTGGATACTGACCGCACTTAAGCGACTGCAGCTATCGATCTCCGTATAGGTAGATTTAGTTTCTAACGTCAATTTAGGTAATTTTAGGCAATATATGACGACCGTTTTAAACCTTTTTAAACTTCTGGAACAAAATAGGTTTTAGCCTAAAACCTGAGGTCTACTCATCACACGGAGGAAGTGCTTCCGGCAGTAGCCATGCAGACAGGTCTGTAGTTTGGGTGCTCCAAAATCATATTTTGGTTCCTCCTAAGCTTTTTTGAGAACTTGAGTATTTTGGAAGGAATACCTTCAAGGTTTCGGTCTTCCTCTTGAAGGAATATATCCACAGAGAGCTTTCAAATTGTTGTGGTGCTGTCGTGACCTACCTGTCCTGTGAGACCTTCTAGTTGGTCGGTCACCAAGCCGTTCGAGTTGGCGTATTAACTGTCCTGCCGAGCGGTAAAATAGGGAGGTAAATTGCAGGTGCGAACTCTGTCCCGCAAATCCCGAAATAAAAGATGGAATAACGTCACGGTCCTTTATTACCCAGGACTATATACACTATTTACAAATTCATTTACAGATTCTGAATAAGTCGGTCTGACGAGAGCTTGCTTCACGAGCCTACCCTACGGCTACGCGCCAGGTCTGAATTCTTGCCCTGCGGCACATAAGTAAAACTTCACTGACACGGCTGACTGCTCGAAAGAGCCTGGTCCTAAGAGTACGAATTACTGGTTGAGAGAGAGTCCTGCGCCATTTTGGCTTAGGGTTATATCTGCTCTCCTAGAAGCAAAGATCGGTCCCTTCCCACTACCTTAGGGGTTGGGTTCATGTGCGTTACCTAGTTGCTCGCTTTGTAGGTGGCGCCCTCAATTACTATTCTGAACTAATTGTCGCAGTAGGTGCTGCCGTCTGGGCACTACTGTCTCTATTCTATTCTTGCACTCTTGTTTCCTTGTCTCTGCTGGAGTACAACTGTACTGGCTCTGTGCTCTTTTTAGGCCAGCCGCCGGCTCCTATACCACTATTAGAATCTACTTGTCAATACACAAAAACCGAGCTCGATAGCTGCAGTCGCTTAAGTGCGGCCAGTATCCAATAATCGGGAGATAGTGGGTTCGAGCCCCGCTGTCGGCAGCCCTGAAGAAGGTTTTCCGTGGTTTCCCATTTTCACACCAGGCAAATGCCGGGGCTGTACCTTAATTAAGGCCACGGCCGCTTCCTTCCACTTCCTAGGCCGTTCCTATCCCATCGTCGCCATAAGACCTATCTGTGTCGGTGCGACGTAAATCAAATGGCAAAAAAAAAATCAATACACAAACAAGCAAACATCCGCTGTGGTAAACATATTTCTGTCGGCGCGTATCGCAAGCCCTCTGCCTGACTGATGCTCTCCACTACTTGTAACTTCACTGTAATGCTTCTTCTTCCTTCTAATTACTAAATCTGAATATAATTACCATACAAATGTTCTGACACTACAAGGTGTCCCGTATTACTGGTTATTACTCTGACACTGATTTATTTCCCTTGATATCTAAGATTGAATCTCGGCTGCGAATCCCGGCTGCCGTTCATCTGACAGTCCGCCGGTTCGAGCCCTTGGCAGGTCGGTACCCGACAGTCCTAGATATTCCCTGATCTGCTGCAAAGGAAGAAATATTCCAGCTACGCTTTGTACTTTGCCAATTGGTGTTACTGTTAGATTTGTACTATAATATGTATAATAATGTTTCACACAAAATTCTCCTTTTTCTTGTATATTGCAATGTTCTGATACGAAGAAAGAAAGAAATCAAACAATTTCTGTAGTTTTCATATTATGAACATTAAAAATGTAAATTTTCTGTTTCTCAGAACTGAATTATATAGACTCATGGCGTCCTTGTATCAAGTCGTGATTAAGTCATAAAAGTGAAAGGTTCTGCATCCGTCGACATTCTTTCAACTAGGATGATTTATTCATAGCAGTAAATTTAAATGATATGACGTATAATGTAATCTCCGTTGTTGGCTGCAAGGAAACACCAGCATGTCAGGTAAATATAGATGCCATCTAGACTACAATGCCAGTGTCGATCCATTAAATATAGACACCATGAGCTCAGGGAATATATCGTCCTCATTGGGGAGGGGGGAAGGAAGGGGTGAATTTAATGTCCTTCACAATCCATCACTTTCCAGATGATGCGTAGAGAGCATTCATTAGTCAATAGTATCCGATATTGACACCTACTAAAACACATTTATCTAGGGACATGACGTCACAGTCCTTGTATTCGCTACTTCCTATCCCATCACATCTACGCGCCAAATGAAGCCCTGTACAAGTAAGCTCCATTTATTTATTTATTTATTTATTTATTTATTTATTTATTTATTTATTTATTTATTTATTTATTTATTTATTTATTTATTTATTTATTTATTTATTTATTTATTTATTTATTTATTTATTTATTTATTTATTGTATGATGCTTACTTTACTATCATGAATGTATATTAAAACACACAAAGGATATTTATGTGCCATACACTGTACGAAAGACAAATATAAAGAGTTGAAAGAGATGAAAAGAGAACAAATTGAACAGCGAAGAGAGATCTATAGTTCAATGCCCAGCTTTTCTAACCAAATAATATCTCCGGGGTAGCATCCAGTAATACTTTCAAGGATCCCGCGGATGGATGCAGTAGACGTTCTTGCATGAAATACTGAATTCTGTACGCTACCTCACAGTAGTCACAGTTTGGGGAATACTTCCACCCCCAACTCACAGGGTAGAAACCCAGACTTGAGCCTTCGTATAAGTAAATATTTCTGTTTCTCTGAATAAATTAGAAACATGTTAATCGATTTAGGAAAAGAATAGTAATTATAGAGATGTAGGCAGATTTAGTATCTAAGGTCAATTTAGGCAACTTTAGGCACTATCAGACGACCATATTTAACCTTTAAAACATGAAATGCGTAAATAAAACTTCATTTTGAAACATCTCTTCAGCAACAAAGTAGGTTTTAGCCTAAAATTATCTTTGAACCCAGTATGAAAATTAACGTAGAAAGTCACTACATCCCTATCAATTGGAACATTTAATTATGGAACCTGATAATTGAAACATTTCTTTATAGGAGATTAGAAACAGTTCTTCATGTTTGAAATCTAAATACGGTTAAGTTTCTAACACGCAGCACGAACAAGATTGAACCCTGAAAATTTTCGCAATAGATGCAAGCTCTCTTATAGCAAGTAAGAGTCTTCTTTAAACTACATGGTTTTCTTATTTATTATTATAACAAGGGAAATACGATCTTAAAATTGCGTATTGGTAGTGTAAATATCAAAGATATGAGACATTTTTTCATCTTTCGTACGATATAAATATATATCAATTTCATAATCGAGGTGTATTTTTTTTTTTTTTGCTAGTTGCTTTTACGTCACACTGACACAGATAAGTCTTATGGCGACGATGGGACAGGAAAACGCTAGGAGTGGGAAGGAAGCGGCCGTGGCCTTAATTAGGGTACAGTCCCAGCAATTGCCTGGTGTGAAAATGGGAGACCACGGAAAACAATCTTCAGGGTTGCCGACAGTGGGGTTCGAACCTACTATCTCCCGAATACTGGATACCGGCCACACTTAAGCGACTGCAGCTATCGAGCTCGGAGACATGTTAATTACCATGCACCATATATACATAAACAAGTGACAACATTTCTCTTTTAATTGCACTTATTTGCTACACATGATCTCCATACATGTTGAGTGTGTTCATAAACTGATAAATGACCATGACGTCCTCTCATTTAAGTAATGTAAGCATGGGTGGCAAATGGTCCCTTCACTAAAATCACCAGGGGTTTTGATATTGTTCAGACCAGATCTTATTTATCGGTAGATATGGACGTTAACAGATAGGAATGAAGTGAGACAAATATTGGAATCTATCTTTGAACCCAGTATGAAAATTAACGTAGAAAGTTACTACATTCCTATGAATTCCAAGATTTTATTGCGGAACCTGATAATTGGCACATTTCTTTATGGAAGCTGACGAGGTGTCTTTATGTAGTTACGCAGACTAGGATGTACTAGACATGTTGTTAGAATGGAAGAAACCAAATATTTTAAAATAAATAATATTCCAAAAAAGATATATACCTGCAGAAAAATGGAAAGACCTATACTATGCTGGTTTGATCATGCAAAGGCAGACATGAAAGTTCTGGGAAAATAAGATGGCACTACGGAGGCGTACATATGGGATGATTGAACCCTGACATTATAACAACATAAGTCCACACATTAACGGAACAATTTACATGGCTAGAAAGGTTATTATGGGCTAAAAGGTTTATTGAAGTATATGCTAAAGCTACAAGACTGCTGTTCCATAGATGAATAACTTGATATGTATAGTACACGCATGTAAAATCTCTAGCTCCAAAAAAGTTTGTTCTGAAGTATCAGCCTCTATCGAGAACTCCTCCAGGTGCTAAAAGTCTTCGATGTATCTTAAGTGCAAATCCTTATTCTGGACGTAAACATAAAAGTCTGGGTGCATTAAAATGAACACTGGGACTAATTAATGAATGTAATCCAGAAGATAGAAAATAAGTGTTATAGATCAGTATCAGCACCATTCAGACGGGATAACTCCTTATTCATACTCCAAAGCTGCTGACGTACATCACTGTCTTCATGTCAAGGAAGAAGTAGAGTAGGGAATCGAATCTGGTACCACCGTAAGAACAATAACGTACTTAGAAAACCCATCAAGTAGGTAAATACAAGCAAATCAAAGCAAAGCAAAGTCACCTCCGTACAGGCCATGAAGACCCTTCGAGGAGTGGGAGGTAAAGGCTTCCGCCATTGTTAACCGCGGCACGTGATGGGGTGGAGGGGTTAGCTATACGCCCGGCCGCCTTTGCCCCCAGGAATTAACCTGGTACTCATTTTGGGTGTAGGCTGAGTGAACCTCAGGGATTGCACCTCCGGAAGTGGAAGTCTCGTTTCTTAAATTTTACGACTTCCTGACGGGGATTTGAACCCACGTCCTTCCGGGCGAACCGAGCACGCCTTTACCGCCTCGGCCAGGCAGCCCCTAGGTAAATACAAAGTGTATTTTTTTTCTCTCCAGCCCAAAAGGAAGCTAAATAAAATGTGAAACAAGCCAGAGAAGAAGGAAATTGATTTTCAATACACCGCATATCTTCCGGTTTATATTGGAGGTAACATCATTACACAAATTCCCAACGATGTCGACAGAACAAAGTCAGCATTATGGAACGTCGTATGAACTGCAGTACATTTGTAAAATATGAGAACAAACATAAATATAAGACAGTGAAGTAAAGCACATTTTCATGAACATTTTTAAATAACTATTAGGTTTTTCAGTCTGCCAAAACTAATTTTGCATAAATACATTTATATAAACTACATGCAAAGAAAATATATGGCAACAGAATTATACCTGAAAAATAAACAATTTAATTAAAATAGAACATGTTTCTTTCTAGATATTACATCATCTGCAAGCCTCCGTGGCTCAGACGGCAGCGCGTCGGCCTCTCACCGCTGGATACCGTGGTTCAAATCCCGGTGACTCCATGTGAGATTTGTGCTGGACAAAGCGGAGGCGGGACAGGTTTTTCTCCGGGTACTCCGGTTTTCCCTGTCATCTTTCATTCCAGCAACACTCTCCATTATCATTTCATAGCATTTATCACTCACTAATAAATCACCTTGGGAGTGGCGACCCCATTTTAATAATAGCCTATATATGTTTCATTCATTACATCCCTGACCCGGCCAATGACTGGAAAACAGGTTGTAGGTTTTCATTTTCATTTTAATTACATCATCAGATTCTATCAAAACACACTCAAAAATATTTAGAAATATATAAGCATTTATGTTTAAATTCTGCTTAAATCCTGAAAAACTGGATATTTGTAATTTATCTAAAAGAATTCTTCGCATTTCTCCACTCCACTCCAGCATAGGATGCTACAATAGGCATATATATCTTTAAAATGATATTTTGCAAAGCTTGTGTGTACTCCCATGTGACTGCGTTGCAATTATTATGTTTCGTTGCTTACAAGGGTATATATTGAATTATTATCTAAGCATTTTTCGTGAATTCCTACATACTTGCTTTTAAATATTATGTTACCCTGCTCGACAAAAATATTAATTGTCAACTATTTCTGTTATGGGGATATTTCTTGGTTTGATATAATTTCTTCAATGTAATTGTTTGTTGTAATACACTGACTGACAGAGCAAATGCAACACCAAGAAGGAGTGGTTCGAAAGGGATGAAAGTTGGGGAAAAAACAGAGACGGCACGGACGAATAATTGATGTTTATTTCAAACCGATATGCAGGTTACACAATGCGCACGGCATCGACTCAGTAGGATGTAGGACAACCGCGAGCGGCGATGCACGCAGAAACACGTCGAGGTACAGAGTCAATAAGAGTGCGGATGGTGTCCTGAGGGATGGTTCTCCATTCTCTGTCAACCATTTGCCACAGTTGGTCGTCCGTACGAGGCTGGGGCAGAGTTTGCAAACGGCGTCCAATGAGATCCCACACGTGTTCGATTGGTGAGGGATCCGGAGAGTACGCTGGCCACGGAAGCATCTGTACACCTCGTAGAGCCTGTTGAGAGATGCGAGCAGTGTGTGGGCGGGCATTATCCTGCTGAAACAGAGCATTGGGCAGCCCCTGAAGGTACGGGAGTGCCACTGGCCGCAGCACATGCTGCACGTAGCGGTGGGCATTTAACGTGCCTTGAATACGCACTAGAGGTGACGTGGAATCATACGCAATAGCGCCCCAAACCATGATGCCGCGTTGTCTAGCGGTAGGGCGCTCCACAGTTACTGCCGGATTTGACCTTTCTCCACGCCGACGCCACACTCGTCTGCGGTGACTATCACTGACAGAACAGAAACGTGACTCATCGGAGAACACGACGTTCCGCCATTCCCTCATCCAAGTCGCTCTAGCCCGGCACCATGCCAGGCGTGCACGTCTATGCTGTGGAGTCAATGGTAGTCTTCTGAGCGGACGCCGGGAGTGCAGGCCTCCTTCAACCAATCGACGGGAAATTGTTCTGGTCGATATTGGAACAGCCAGGGTGTCTTGCACATGCTGAAGAATGGCGGTTGACGTGGCGTGCGGGGCTGCCACCGCTTGGCGGCGGATGCGCCGATCCTCGCGTGCTGACGTCACTCGGGCTGCGCCTGGACCCCTCGCACGTGCCACATGTCCCTGCGCCAACCATCTTCGCCACAGGCGCTGCACCGTGGACACATCCCTGTGGGTATCGGCTGCGATTTGACGAAGCGACCAACCTGCCCTTCTCAGCCCGATCACCATACCCCTCGTAAAGTCGTCTGTCTGCTGGAAATGCCTCCGTTGACGGCGGCCTAGCATTCTTAGCTATACACGTGTCCTGTGGCACACGACAACACGTTCTACAATGACTGTCGGCTGAGAAATCACGGTACGAAGTGGGCCATTCGCCAACGCCGTGTCCCATTTATCGTTCGCTACGTGCGCAGCACAGCGGCGCATTTCACATCATGAGCATACCTCAGTGACGTCAGTCTACCCTGCAATTGGCATAAAGTTCTGACCACTCCTTCTTGGTGTTGCATTTGCTCTGTCAGTCAGTGTATTTTAGTATAATATTCATATTTATGGTTTCATCGCTGTACTATTGTAATCAGACATTGCCATCCGTACATACCCAACTGTAATGCACCTGTTGATAGTAATCGCTGTAATAATATTAATGCTATGTCAAGTTTTTCACTCATTGTAGCAGTAATTATGTAATAAGAATTATGACAACCTACTGTTGTTGCTGAAAACAATTACGTTACTTGTAATTATTGCGAGCTTGATTAAAGTTTTCTCTCATAGAGTAATTAGGATCAGACATAATACATGTTTAGTTTATTGTAGATACTATCATAATTTTGATCAGGAAGTGCATATCCATCTTTGAATCACACAAACGTCTATCTACCCGCAATAATCCATGAGTTAGCTGCCAGCGTATCTACATTTCATTATTAAAATTATGGATCGTGTAGACATATCTGCATTTCATTATTAAAAATAAGGTTTGTAGAGAGACGTAAAGCTATTCCGTCCATAATATTATTATAACAGGATGTATTACATTGTCGTAAGAGATGTTACAACTCTGATTCTAGATAAAGCGTAGTTTAAAATGACCACGTAAACGGACACCTAACAATGTGTAAATGCACTGCCCTATTGATTTGAATATGTATTTCTGCAAGCTAATTTATTTACTTTATTTATTGTTCAACAGGCATTTATGCGCACTTACAGAACATTTCCATTTCTTATTTCTAATGTTATAAATAATTTACAATAAAAATTAAGGTATGAACCTTATGAAAAATGAATAGTGGTAAGTGTGTGTTTCAACTTACAATTTTAATTTCTCATAAAATATACATTACTGAACTAAATTAGTCTAAGGACTAATCTACTCATGGTACAAAAGTATGATACTTTGTTTAATTATGTCTTCTCTCTGTGTGAATTCCCTTCTGACTGATTTTAAGAAGACACTCTCCTCGTGCAATATGTCTACTTTTGGCATTTTATTAATTGACTGACATATTCTGTTTAGTGGTGAATTCATGTGGTGATTTGTGTTTGACTTTTTAATAAAGAAATTTAAATTATTTATATTACTTCCAAGCGGTGTATGCAGGTTTATTAGATGGAGTAACTCTCGGTTATCTGCTTTACCTTTGAGAATTCTATGTGGGTATTTTACACTCGTTTATGTTCTCCTAGTATGCAAGTTATCTATCCCGAAATTTGTTATTAAGTCACTATATGCCACATATTTTTCACTAGTTTTAGATATACATAAATACAGATATCTTAGAAATTTAGCTTGAACACTTTCTATATCTTTTATACCCTTATTACATGTTGGATTCCATAATATAGCTGCATATTCTATTACTGTTATAACTAGTGAATTGTATACCTGTATAATGGCTTTGATATTTTTTAATTTGTTTGTGTTTCTCATTAGAAATACTAGGTTTCTATAGGACCGATTTACAGCGTTATTTATGTGTATATTGAACTGAAGTTTACTATCAAATATAACTTCTAAATCGTCCTTTTCTTCAACTCGTTTTAGGCTGATACTGTTCATTTCATAAGAATGGATTTTTGCTTGTCTTTTTCCAGTAAGGATCATTGATTCACATTTCGTAAAATTGAATTGAAAGGAACTGTGTTTTCCGCATTCAACCAGTGCTGTGAGGTCTTGTTGTAATTTTTCGTTATCCGTGTTTGAAGTAATCTGCCTGCAAATTTTCATGTCATCGGCATATAACTGGAATTTAGAATTATTCAATACAGAACCAATATCATTAACAGACAGAATGAACAACAGTGGACCTAATTTTGAACCTTGGTTTATGCCTGAAGTTATCCTGTACATGGATGAAGCTACCCTTTGAAACTAACAAATTGAAATCTATTCCTGAATTAGGAGTTAAAGAATTCGACCAGGTCAGGGGTAAGGCCAAAACTGTGAAGCTTGTTTAGAAGTTTATGATGATCAACTCTATCGAATGCTTTTGCCATGTCCGTGAATATGACATCCACTTGTCCTCCTTGATCTAAAAATATGACACATAGTTTGTAATGTTTACTAAATTTAAACTTGTTGATCTCCCTTGCATAAAGTCATGCTGTTGCTCTATGATGACTTTTTCAACATGTCGATAGATATCGCAGTAAAATATATCCGCAAACGCTTTGCATAAGACTGATAATATTTATATTGGTCTATAATTATGTATGTTTTCAATATTCCAATCTCTGTGAATTGGACACACCCTTGCTATCCTTCACAAATCAGGAAATATTTCTTGTTGCAGAGATTTGTTAATAATTATACAAAGTCCTGTACTATTCTTTTTCGAGTAATCATGTAGTGAATCAGAAATTCATGATCTGCCAACGAGAGGTATAGCTTGACAAGCGAAGTTCCAGTAACTCTAGACAAGAGATGACTCCAGTTTACGGGGGTTTTCAGTGCATTAGTGAAACTAAAAAAATAATTTATCGCCTGATAAGGGTATTATGCCAAGCAGGTTCCACACGTTCTCCAAACTGTTGACTGTGACACATGAAATGTCAATGAAGTCTCAGAAGAAACTTTAGAATCAAACATGAAATTAAGTGCATGAATTTTGTTCTTTCATTTATGTAGTTCTAGGGTAAATAAAATTGTTGGTCACTATAATCTGAGTTTTTCTCTTTTTATACTTCATTAGTGACACAGTAAACCAGTCTACTTCGTATGTTAGCTGTTAGTTCAGAATTACAGAAGCGTAACTACGTGTGAGTCAGAGAGGTGTATCTACGTGTAGCAATTTTGGGAATAAATTACTTTCTTTCCATTGACATTTTTCAAATATATTCTTGTACTGTGATAATATGTTTTTATTTTGATGTGATAAAAGGTCTTTATTTCCTTCACAAATATTTTAAAAATTATGATACGAGAATCTCAAAACAGAGTTTTTTGCAGCTACCCATGCATGATCCAAATAACTCGCTGTATTTTGTTGATTGCAAGGCGATAATTTAGGTTATAATACAATTACCGTATTTTATTTTCTCGGGCGCACCTTCAGACTAATTGTCTTTATGATTCAGCTTGTTGAAGCGATATTTTTAATTTTTTCCCTCCATAAGGTCATTATCATTGTAGAAAGCCTCTCCAATTAACGAGACGAGGCTATTTTAGGATCTCTGCCTCTTATCACCCTGCTTGCCCCTTCCGACGTTGGGAGTGACGTACTACTATCACTCATCGTGTATCAGGGTGTGGTGGCTCCAGTCGAAGTTTAAAGCTTTTATCTAACAAATCTAATACATAGTAAATCAAATTATCCACTTACTATCGAGTGCATGGTAGTTAACTGAAGTAAATTATGAAGTACTTAGAGCAGTAATAAAAAAATCCGAGTTCAATGTGGCTGTGACTTGTACACAGGTGAATAAATTTACCCTTTCTGAGGATATGCTATAAATGAAGTTCCTTGATTGACTGGTGGAAGCTATATTCAGATTAATTTTCCCCTAACCCATTAACTGTCGTGTGTTTGAGACCCTTTCCTGCGTTAATATGGAAGTATTCCTTAGGTTGGGAGTGCCGATTTTATTTCCTATGTTGGCTAGAACTCGCTCAAACTTACGAATGAGGCTAATGTTATATTGTTTAAAATGTAATAGTTCTGCAATGTTCATACTAAAAAGAATAGAGAACTGGCAATATTTTTTCATCTGTATGTTTTAAAAGTCTCTAAGTCATATTATTATACAGTCTATCATTCAAGGATATATCAAGATTAGACTGCAGGTTCACCAAAGTTAGGTAAGCCAAGTTGGCTCGACTCTGATAACTGAACATTACATTTTTCAGTTCAGCAACAATTTCGCCTCTTATACTGATGCGTAAATGGAAACGCTTTCTAAATTCCCCAAACAGAAGTGTGAAATGGTGGGCTTATGTATTATATTCTTTTCAAGATCCACATCAGAAGCTTGATCAAAACCTTCTTCGAAGATAATTGTTGGATCAATAATAAATCCCTGGCTATGTTTGCTATTGTAGGCTAGAACATCGACACGTTGTATAGATCCATTCTCAGAAACACAAGAGCATTCATCAACAAATTTTCCACCCTTTAGTTTTCAGAGATACGGTAATATGAGGTGGCAAAATATGAAGGTGGGCACTTCACAGGAACATTCCACTGTCCCATTGTCCCAAGATGTGTCAAAGGATTCCTCTCCTCGGACAGCGATACATTCACTAGACAGGATACCATCTTAAGACCTTCCAGGGACTGCGCTAACTACGGAAACATTTGCATTCATCTTCAGATGTAGATAATCCACTCTTACCAATTATACTTTGTTTTACATTTGTATAATTACACTGAGCACTAGCCATCCTGGAAGTGGTTTTCCGTGGTTTCCCACTTCTCCTCCAGGCGAATGCCGGGATGGTACCTAAATTAAGGCCACGGCCGCTTCCTTCCCTCTTCCTTGCCTATCCCTTCCAATCTTAGCATCCCTCCACAAGGCACCTGTTCAGCATAGCAGGTGAGGCCGCCTGGGCGAGGTACTGGTCATACTCCCCAGTTGTATCCCCCGACCAAGAGTCTGAAGCTCCAGGACACTGCCCTTGAGGCGGTAGAAGTGGGATCCCTTGCTAAGTCCGAGGGAAAAACCGAACCTGGAGGGTAAACAGATGATGATGATGAATAAATGTTAACGAAACCGATATATAATTTATTGGTGTAGATAATCCGCTGTCACGAATGATACTTTGTTTTACATTTGCATAATTACACTGTGCACTAGCCATCATCTAAATAAATCTATAAATATTAACGATACCGATATATAATAATTTATTTGTGTATGGCCTCCGGAGAGGGCTGTTGACGCTTGACAGGCCATTTGTGCGTCTGTGAGAATGGGGTCCCCGAACCATCGGAATCAAGCAACGAAGGTTAAAATCCGTGATCCAGGCGGCAGTCGAATCCGGGATCACTTGGACAAGAGGCCAGCAGGCTAACCATTTAGCCATTGAGCCAGACAACCATACTGATGATCGTTGAACTTCCTCTTAAAACAATAATCTCTACCATTTGTAGTAACGATGCTATGAAGTAATGTAAGTATAGATAATGTATAACAGTGCTTGAACCGGGTATATGAGTGCTGGTATGTTTGTTATTCTGATAAACCAACTGTGGTAGAAACAATTCCGTATCCACGCCGTTCTCACTTCATGAGCTGCTGAAGTTAGCCAATCAGATCGCTTCGCGAGTGAATGAAATCCGCTTTGCAAGCTGGAGTCGCTACTATGTACGTGGCTTAGAACTGGGTTGAGAGCAGCTAAGGAAGCAAATAGCTTTGCCAAAGCTTCAGTGAAACAAGATGAAATCCATGGTGTGTTTGACGCTGATTTATCGACATGGCTCTCAAGCCGGTGTTATGCCATGTGCAGATTTGGCAACATCGCCTTGCAAAGTCCATTTCCATTCACCCACGAAGTGATTTGATCGGTTAAATTCAGTAGTTGATAAAATGACAACAGTGTGGGATTTCGAATTACGTTTTCAAATTATTTATCAGTACTACCAACCCTATAATGCTCATACACCCTGACACTGATGGCCGAGGCTGAAGGAGCCGGCTGGAGGCGACAATGACGGTGGAACGGTAACACTGTGGGCAAGGCAAGCGGCAAGTAAAACAATAGTCTTGGCTAATTGTTGAGACACGCAGTAAGGAAATGGTCCAAGTTCTAAGATTCCGGAGGCAGGTGAGCAATGGATAGGCGTCCTGAAATACCTCAAAGGAAAAACAATGATGTACTTTTTGGATCATCTTCAGCGGTCTTATCAATAAAGCAAAGCTGGGGGAGCGCCATTAAATCACGAGACAGTTAAGAATTGAAGCGAGTTACTCGGGGGCATATCAGTGAGAAGTGAGTCAGACGGCTACACGGAGTTAAGAGCGGCGTGTGAATTGTGTTGTGGAGTGAACTGCTATAGAAATACACTGCGCTATGAGAGGACATGTTGGAGAAAAGGAGTTCGACACATCGGCCATGTTAGTGAGTTCAAACTGTAGAAATGGAAAACTCGTACTCGAGTGCTCTCGTAATAACTCTACATACTAGTTTTAATAAACTTATTCGATAGTTAAACACTCTACGTCTCATACCAGTCCTTTTAGTTTACTTTAGGAAAGCAATATTATAGATGCAAGCGATCGATATGGAAAATTCGTTTAAATAGTGGAAGAGAAAGGGTCAACAATAATGAATAATAGTTAACAAGCATGAGCACAAAATTTACACTGCCTTATGTGCTGAAAATGTAGATTTCCATAGGAAGATTATGAGAATGTTTACTTTAACTGAATATTACGCAAGATGTGGTGGTGGTGGTGAAAACCGTTGTATGAAGAAGTACAACTAGGCAACCATCATCTATACAGATCTAATCAGAGAGAAAAATAAAATAAAGGTATCGACCAAAGAATGGCAAAAGCCACAAAGGGCGTGGATATGAAAGAGTCCTTAGGCCTCGAATGCTCCAAAACCGTCGGCGTTAGAAAAGAAAAGAATTGACCAAGGGAGTTCGGACTGGATAGATGAAAGAGAGAAGCCTGATGCAAGCAAGGGAAAGCAATGCCAAGACTCAGGTATGGTCCCCGTGGTAATCAACCCACGCTCCAAAGTTCAGAGCCTCTGGGGCCCCTTTAAGTCACCTCTTACGACACGCAGGAGCTACCGAGGGTGTTAGACTACGGAACCCATCCACATGGGGGAGGCTACGCACGATAAATTATGGTGCTGCATAAATGTAATAAGCATTAGCAAAGCAATGACAAACTACCCTTCTCCTCATCTTGCCTAGTACTCCTCGTATTTGCGCCCGCATCAATTGTTGTGGTTTCCATATGATCGCATATACCTTGATGTGTTATTTGAGGATCCAATCACCCTTAAGGTAAATTATCTAAAAGACAAATTTCATAAATTGAAAGTGAACGCTTATTGAAATGGTATTCTTTTTTCCAAAATCGGATATGTATTCTGAACTATAATTGAATTAATCCCGTACGTAACAGCTAATTGGTTTCTGTTTCCTTCCTTTTTGGAGCCATATCAAAAAGTAAGTATTAAACAAGATGTCTGAAGACGTCAGAACAAACAGGCTATTCGCAATGTAATATTCAATGCTGGAGCTAAGTTGAGTAGTGTACTGAGATGTCTGAAGTGCTCACCTCTTCATGTATTCAATGAAGCTGATATAAACTGAGACGCTACAAGTCAAGCTTTGTTCCCCAAAACCCTCCCTGCGCTCATTCAAGCGCTACCAACAACTAAATTCAAGAGCTTAAAGTCCGTCTGTGGATCAATTAGAGAATGTCAGCTTGTGGATCGCAAGACCGTGATTTCAAACCCGGCGGAGGAAGTCTATATTTGAAGGGAAATCGACACTTCATGTCGGAGTATTTCTACATGACGAAAATATTTTTTACAATGTGCTTTATGTCGCACCGACACATATAAGTCATATGGCGACGATGGGAAAGGAACGGCCCTGATGTGGGAAGTAAGCGGCCATGGCTTTAATTAAGGTACAGCCGCGGTTTTTGCCTGGTGTGAAAATGGGAAATCATGGAAAACCATCAAGTAGCGAATATTTAAGTATAAATATTATACTTAAGTGGTCCATCTATTCAATACATATATAATTTATTATATCTAGTATATGTTTCTTCCCACAAGGGACATCATCACCTAGAATACATTACAATAACATAATTATGAGAAGGCAAAAATTACATTGTTAGATTGAAAAGAAAAATTAAAAACAGTTTTATATGCAAGAAAATTTAAAATAAGTTATTAGCAAACTTCGTTAAAGTTGCAAGTCATATAGTCAATAAGAAAAAGTTGAATTGTTCATTTAATTTTGGAGCCGGGTTGACTGACTCAGACTGTTGAGGCGCTGGCCTTCTGACCCGAACTTGGCAGGTTCGATCCTGGCTCAGTCCGGTGGTATTTGAAGGTGCTCAAATACGTCAGCCTCGTGTCGGTAGATTTACTGGCACGTAAAAGAACTCCTGCGGGACAAAATTCCGGCACCTCAGCTTCTCCGAAAACCGTAAAAGTAGTTAGTGTGGCGTTTAGCAAATAACATTTAAAAAAAAATTATCTTTAAATTGTGATGATAAAGTTTATATGAATACAACTGTTAATTTCCACGAATATTTTCATCAAGAGTTTAATGATCAATTATACCATTTTTATTGACTATATGATTTGCAACTTTGCAAGTTTTCTAATAATTTATTCTAAATGTCCTTGCATATAAAAGTGTTTTGATTTGTCTTCCCAATCTAATAATGTAATTTTTGTGTTCCGATATATTTTTGAAATGTATTCTAGCTGATGATGTACCTTAGGGGAAGAAACATGTACTAGGTGTAATAAATGATATATTATGTACTGAATAGGTGGACTACTTAAATATAATATTTAATTTATTCTTAAATATTTGCTACTTGATTTTATAGTCAATACGGGTTTATCTAAAATGAAGCTGTTAAAGCATGTTACATGTAATGGGAAACCATTCATAGGGCTGCCGACAATGGAGTTCGAACCCCTATTCGCCGAATACAAACTCACAGCTGCGCGGCCATAACCACATGGCTACCTCGCTCGGTAGATGGCAAAGAGATCTGGTGGCATATTTGGTGTTTACCCAAAGAAATTAACTAAAATACTCATCTATAGGTCGCCAAAATGAGATTCCTTTCTTGGCCTTCTGATACATCAAAGTAGAGGGTCCATATTTACACACTGGCTGTCTAAACGGCGTAAATTCATACTATTTTCCTGCTGAGTTCAAGTGAAGTTATTCGTTTGCACTTTCAAAGTGATTTGGCTGAGCGTTATTAGCCAGGAAGATATAATCTTGCATTCGGGAGATGGTGGATTCTTTACCCACCGGGGGTAACCCTGAACAAGATTCATACTAAGCAAGTAGTGGGACTGTATCTTAATTCAGATCCGCGGGGCTTGACTAGCTCAAACGGTAGTGCGCTGGCCTTCTGAGCTCAGGTTGGCGGGTTCAACCTTGGTTCAGTCCGGTAAAACTTAAAGGTGGACAAAAGCGTCAGTCTCGCAGCAATAGATTTCACGGCACGTGAAAGAACTCTTGATGGACAAAATTCCGGAAGCTTTACATATATGAAAACCACTGAAGTATTAAAACTTATAACATCATACACTCATTTTTAAATAAATTTGCTCACTATGACAAAATCGCGGGAATGCAACGAAGGTTGCCAGACTACATTCTCATAGGCTGAAATATATTCTATTTGCGTTTAATGATAATTGCTTGGACTGAAATGCCGCTAGGGAGTCTGCATGTCCCTCCCTCATTCAGAGTGTAAACCGAGTATAGCCTTTGTAGCAATGGGAGCAGTGTGAGTCACAGAACCAAGTTGAGTGAACCAGCAAAATGCCATGGCAGCACATTCGACAAGACTTTGAGTCGCACTAAGAGAGGTACACAGAACCACTCGCTTCATTCCAAGTCACTTGAACCGTTCCGCTTAAACTGTATACCAGTGTTGGACGCAATGGGAACGTGAGGGTAGAGTACACACACACACACACGTCGAGCTCAACTCCAACGTAAAATAGAACTGAGAGAGTAATAGGATGTGAAGCATTAGCTGAACCGGCAATAATTAATACAGGAGGTCCAGTAAGGGAGTATTATTGGACTAGTGTGTTTCTATATACATATAAACGAGATGGGTAAAGAAGACAAGAATTTTTCGGATGATGTTATACTCGATAAAGTAACAAATTAGTTGGTTAATTGTGAGCAAGTACAAAAAGACCTGGACAGTGTTGAGAGATAGACAGCAGACAATGGTATGATGGTACAACGATATGAAAATTTAAGCTGTAAGTTATAACAAGCCGGGCTGAGTGGCTCAGACGGTTGAGGCGCTGGCCTTCTGACCCCAACTTGGCAGGTTCGATCCTGGCTCAGTCCGGTGATATTTGTAGGTGCTCAAAGACGTCAGCCTCGTGTCGGTAGATTTACTGGCACGTAAAAGAACTCCCGAGGGACTAAATTCCGGCACCTCGGCGCCTCCGAAGACCTTAAAATAGTAGTTAGTGGGACGTAAAGCAAATAACATTATTATTATTATTATTATTATTATTATTATTATTATTATTATTATTATTATTATTATTATTCAGTTATAACAAGAGAAAAACTCCTCTCAGTTTTGATTACTGTGTTGGTGGTGTGTGAAAGTATTTCACGGGGATCACTGTAAGTACCTAGGTATTAATATAAGGAAAGATCATCACGTGGAATAATCACATTAATAAGGTAGTAAATAAAGCTTACATATCTCTTCTTATAGGTTTGAGGGTATTGAGGGGTTTTAGTAACGATGTAATGGAGATAGCGTATAATTCTCTGGTAAGACTCCAATTAGAGTATGGTTCTGGTGTATTGGATCCTCACCAGAATTACTTTATACGTGAACTGTAACAGATATAAAGGAAATTAGCACGATTTTTTCTTGGTTATTTCAGACAAAAGAGTAGTGTTTCGGAAATGTTGCAAACATCCGGCTGGGAAGACATGGGAATAAGGAGAAGAGCTGCGTGACTAAGCGGTATAATCCGAGCTGTCAGTGGAGAGATGGCGTGAAATGAGATTAGTAGATGAATAAGCTTGAGTGGAGGATTAATAGGTAGTAAATGTCATAACATGAAGATGAAACTGGAATTCAAGAAGACAAATTAGAGCAAATATTCATTTATAAGAAAGTAAATAATGGATTGGAATAATTTATAGTGGAAAATGCTCGATACATTTTTCGTAATACTTTAGGCATTAAGTAGAAATTAGGTAAACAATTGATAAGGAATCTGCCACCTGAGTGACAGTCCTAAATAGAGATCAATGGTACCGGGCGAGTTGGCCGTGCGCGTAGAGGCGCGCGGCTGTGAACTTGCATCCGGGAGATAGTAGGTTCGAATCCCACTATCGGCAGCCCTGAAAATGGTTTTCCGTGGTTTCCCCATTTTCACACCAGGCAAATGCTGGGGCTGTACCTTAATTAAGGCCACGGCTGCTTCCTTCCAACTCCTAGGCCTTTCCTATCCCATCGTCGCCATAAGACCTATCTGTGTCGGTGCGACGTAAAGCCCCTAGCAAAAAAATGGTGACTGATTGATCTGTGAAAGGAAGGATATTTTCTTAAGTGCCCCAAGGGTATTGTAGCGCACCATTGAGAGACATGACACGATAGTCAGGGATAAGCCTTGAACCATATCCAGGCGACTAGCAGGCAGGATCTGTCGTTCGAGCGTCCCTTACGACGTCTACCATTAAGGTCTGAAGACTTCTGTCAGGATCGGGCAGCATGGCAGCTAGGGAATTGGTGTTCAGAGACGAATTACGATTTTTGTCTGGATATAGGCAACAAACAATTCAAATCTGTGGACGTTCTGACCAGCACAGTAATCCATGCTCGTTTGTAGATTGGCACACCAGCCTAGCGAAAGGTGTTATGGTGTGGGATGCAGGTATGCAGGATATGGTTATGAACTGCCGTAACGTGTCGTACGGGAACTTGGGATGCTCAACAGGGAAGAGGTTTCTGACCTTGTAGGAATACTGTTTTGAGGATGACAGTTATTTAAGATCCTTTCTGTGATAACTTGATGTGCCTATGCGGAGGATGTTGTGGCCAAGCGAGAGCGAGTGAAGGTTTCTTCTCTCTGCCAAATATAACCACGACAACTGTTCAAAACTGGGTGACATATGGGCATGTTTAATACAAAACGGACCCTTGTATTATAAGCCAGCTTAACTCTAAGTGTGGTGTTTAGGTTGTTATACATTGCGTCACTATAATCCAAGATGGATTAAATTTTTAAGCTCTGAACAAGTAACTTCCTCGTATCTAGTGGAAGAAAATCCCGTAAACTTTTCAGGGAATGCAAAGGAAATAATACTCGTTGACAAATTATCGTGGTGTGCTCTGTCCAGTTTAAGTGATTATCAAAAACGAGTTCAAGCTTTTTGACAGTTTCGTTTACTTTTATTGGTGTTTTATGGAATAGGGTTCTAGGAATTTTAGCACCATTCAACTAGGTATGATTATTTTTTTTATCCTATTATGACTGCTCGCAACTTGAAAGGATAGACTTCAAGTAATGTCAACATACTTTCTGCACGATCTGAGTCTCTAGGCATATTATTGCCTTTGAAAACTTTCGGTACCGGATTGACGACATATTTGAAACGTCTTTATGCATCCATACACGACCGTATATGCCGCATGTAATCACGATACTGTATGTCCAACAGGTAGTTCACTTGAAACTGCTCACCATGAGGTCCGAGTTGATAACAAATACGTAGCCTATATGAATTTTTGCAGGAGGTAATTCCTTACGATCCGTGGCTATAAGGCAAGGTTTCCTAGATGACTTTCTTTGTTTATTCCACTAAAGTGGAACTTGCCTGGGATGTCGATTCCTACTCTGACGTTAGATAATTGCCGTACTTCACAGTCGTTCTCTACTGATACCACTGATAACCCATCGCCTTCTCCTTTCAGAATGTCTACCTCTGGATTCGAAGATCGCGGGTTCAAACCTGGCAAAGGCAGTACGATTTTGAGAGGGGGTAAATTGTCCTATCGACACTCAAAGACGTGAAACAGAATTAATTGAAACTCTACCATTCAGAGATGCTGCTTTCTCTGGCATCTCGTTGCGTAAAACACCAGCTCGAAATTGACTCACAAGCAGCCTTGATGGCGTGAAACGAAAACGCCTTAAAGATATTATTATTATTATTATTATTATTATTATTATTATTATTATTATTATTATTATTATACCAGGAAATACACTTCAACCCCGCACATTTAAAAGAAGCGCCTCAAGGAGCGCTATCTATCATTCTAAACGTAAAACAGCTACACCATGAAGTTGGGACATTGTCCAGAAGATGTCACCATTGAATTATTGAGTAATGTGTGATTTTGAAGTTGCCTAAACTGACTGGATTTACTTGTTTTGTGTTTGTTTACTTCATGAAATTTGAACTTTTCTCCATAGATGTCCTTACAAAATTGTGGACATGCACTCTGGTGCACTGTGGAAGAACTAGTGATTTAGAGAAGTTTTGCGTTTCATTTATTTAACTTTCATTTATTTTGTTATTTTAAGGTTTGCACCACTTATTTCTCATTCCGCCAGCTTTTCAATCTGGCCAATCACAAATTTTCTGTAATTATTTTTCAGCCAATAACAGGCTTCTTTTACCTTCTTATTTGGCCAATAAAAATGAGTATAGTATGCGCACTTTTTAGTGATAGATTTTTGCACTCGTTGGAGAAGTATGAAGGGTTCCGTTAATACTGCCAACTGAATGGAAATGAAATCTGAATTGAATCGATAATATGATCGATCGATATGAATTTTATAAACCTTTATTATTTTAAGCAAACAACTGTATCACACACACAATATATAATACTATATAACATTTGCCGTTGCGAAACGTGTTCCTAACATGAATTCTATAGTTTGGCTTTGCTGTGTAAACAACAACAGTACGAGTACTTAAAGTGTACGCCAGATGGCGCACAGCGATGATAAGCGATTCTTAGTTTGTGTTTCAAAGGTTGCCAATACGAATCTCGAAAATAACCGAAGTCGACCACTTCAGCACTAGGGTGTAAATCTATCACTAAAAAGTGCGCAGATAGTAGGTGTGTCTGGATTTAGTCCAGAACCCTCTCGAATCATCCCCTCGGGTATATAAGCTGCGCATTTTACAGCTAGATTGTCTTATTGATCGTCGTCTTTCTGAGTGTGTGTGCTAAGACAGGATGCGGGACTCCTCATTATTCGCCAGGCAGTTCATCAGCCAAGGTAATGGCCACCAGTCTCATTTTTCTGTAGCTACCTCCACAGACTTACACGAGGGGATGGTTCCAATTTCTAACTATGTAACGTACTGTTTTCTAAAAAGGAAACCTTCTTTCGCCTAATGTAAAATTTCATAAAATCTTAAATTGTAAATGGGGGATAGAGAGTGCGTTACCCTCTCGAGTCCCCCTTATCTTGAGGTGACTACGATTTTGTAACTGTTTCTCTTTTCTGTTATAGTGCACTAAATTATCCTTAATTCTAGTCACCGCATTAGCTTGGTATTAGCCTATGCATCATCGGGCCGCGAGCCCAATTAGGGTTTTATACTTAATTTTTAGGAGCGCAAGGACACGCCTCCATACATTTTGTTTTTGGGCCAGTAATTTAACCTCTTCCTCTTTCCACGAACGCCCAGTAGTTTGGGTAATAGATAACCCTGTGTAAAAGTTGTGCATTATAGGTTGGGCCTAGAGAGGCCAGAAATTTGTAAGGTTTTTGGTGTAATGTTGCCTTAAGTAGGCTGTAAGAAATTGGGAGCGCAGTCTCCTTGGTTAAAGTTGGAGAGCATTAAGCTCTTTTCTGTGATTGCTAATTTAACTGTAATATTGAGGGGTGCCTTTGGAAGGCCATACATTTTTACTGTTGAAGCCAAGTGCTCGGAATACGGTGTATTGGGAGATTTTTGTCCTTCTGTAACTAACGCAATATTTGCGAATTGTAAATTTGGAGCTTGAAGCTAAAAACTGGTAAATTCCTTATTTTGGGGTTTTCTATTCTTGTATTAAAATTGCTTTGTACCTGACCTGTATTTCTCTTCACCTAGTGAAGAGTTTTGTTATGTTTGAGATCTGAAAAGAAATATAACCTTTATTTTTATATTTTTAAATGATTCTTTGATATCGTAGATAGACCCATTCCCACCAGCACCTTATCTCACCTCTCTGCGATCCACAAAAAAGTTATTATTATTATTATTATTATTATTATTATTATTATTATTATTATTATTATTCATATTCTCTAATCGGTCATCTAGGGACCAGGATAAGCCTCGCTTTACATTCTGGCATTTGTTCATGTTTCACTTGATCCACATTGTCTTCATTAGCTCAGTGTGTTTAGCACAATGTTCCTCTGTTCTTTTCGCACCTGTTGCCCGTTTTTCGTCCCAGAAAGTCCCCAAACTCCTGATGGCTGCTCTGAAAAGATTTCGATCTTGTGCATATTCTACTTGTATGCCCAGGTTTTTAAGATATTTCTTGACATAAACGTGCAATAGCATTGCCGTTTTTGGTTTTGAGTCAAATATACTGAAGCTACGTTTCGTCCATCGAGAGCCGATCATCCGTTGTATACGACTGTATTATTATTATTATTATTATTATTATTATTATTATTATTATTATTATTATTATTATTATTATTATTATTATTATTATTATTATTATTATTACTGTTTATTATGTTGAGAGGAGCTGCTGATCTGGTTGTTATGGTATGACCACGTGCTTGACACGCCAATGAATGATTACGCAAACAATTTCCTTGCCATGTTCTATTGAGGTTCATGTAAACCAACAACTGAGACGTTAGACATACATGTGTGCCCTATGTCATCACTGCTGCCTATATATGACTTCTTCCATCTTATCGGCAACAAATAAGAGAAAAAAATAGAAAACATGCGTTGTTATTATTTTCATACATACATTTATTTACTATCTATCTATCTACCTATCTATCTATCTATCTATCTATCTATCTATCTATCTATCTATCTATCTATCTATCTATCTATCTATCTATCTATCTATCTATCTATCTACATTTTTAAAATTGTTTATTTATCTTATAACTTAGGAATGCAAAGGGCTAAGGTAATTGATAATATACAATGTCCTAAATTGTTCGCATAGCCTGACTGATTTGCACACTTAGCTTATTGCCTTTCAACTGAGTCGAGCAGCAGTACTCAGGGCTAAAACAATATATCTTAGAATTTCTACAGCTACATTTGAGAATTTTAGTTTGGAAGTCAACGATCTCTCGATCGTTATTCCCAGTTATTTAGGTGTAGTGAAGTACTGTAATATTTGGCCTCTTAATCTAGCCACCGGATTGTAATTTCAATTTCTGTTCCCCGGCGAGCCACGTAACCTTGCTGCGGTGGGTAGGCTTACGCATCCCAATGAAGCGGATAGCCGAGCCGAAGGTGCAACTATGTCGGATGGTTGTCTGTCGAGAGACCAGACGAAAGAACGCTTCATCGAAATTGGGGGGGGGGGGGGGGTAGCAGCCGTTCGGAAGTTGCAAAGGCGGCAGTCCAGATTATTGACTATTGTGTCCTTGTAATCATGCTCAACATGACTTTACCGTGTTGATGCTGCTACACGGCTGAAAGCAACTGGAAAATACAGCTGTAACTTCAGCCCGAGGACATGCGACCCTTTCTGTAGGAATGATGTACTAATGATGGCTTCCTCCCGGGTAAAATATTCCGGATGTAAAATAGTCCCCCGTTTGAATCACCGGGTGGGGGCAATCAACAGGAAGATGGATACTGAAAACCTGCGAGTTGGAGAGTGGAATGTTATAAGTTTGAATCGTTATGGTACATTAGAGAATCTGAAAAGGGCGAAGGATATACTAAAGTTAGATGTAGTTTGTATTAGTGTAGTACGTTGGCAGGAAGAGCAGGATAATTCGTCAGGCGACTACAGAATTGTCAACAAAAATGAAACATGGGAACTGCAGAAGTTGATATAATAATGAATAAGAAAATATGGCAGCGGGTAAGCTACTACGACCGGCATAGTAAAAGCATAGCGTTGGTGAAAGTATTATTCTTGTCAAGATGGACACCAAACCAATGCCCTCCATAATGGTGCAGCTCTATCTGCCTATTAGTTCAGCAGATGATGAAGAAGTCGAATGAAGTTATGAATAGAAGATCTAATGAATATTTAAAGGGTGACGAGAATCTAGTTGTGATAGGAGACTGTAATGTAGTGGTAGGCCAAGAAAGAGAAGGTAATACAAAATTAGACTTCGAATAACAACAAAGGAATGAAAGAGGAAATCCGCTGGTTGAATTCTGCACCAATAGTAATTTAGTCCTTGGTTCGAACATTACAAATGATGGCTGTATACAGGTATGAGGCCCGGAGACACTGGAAGACATCAAATAGACTTCATTATGATTAGGCAGAGATTCAGAAACCAGGTGCTGGGTTGCAAAACCGTCGTAAGAAGAGACATAGACTTTGACCAAAACTTGTTGATCACGAAATGCCATCTGAAGTTGAAGAAATTAAAGAAAGGAAGGAATGCAAAGAGATGGGATCGAGATAAGTCGAAAGAAAAGAGTGCAAGAGATTGTTTCGAGGTGCATGTAACACAGGAATAAATGAAAAGGCTGAAGGAGGCACAAGAGGGGAAGAACGGACAATCGTGAAAAATTCGGTCAGTACGGCTGCTGAAAAATAGTAGGAAGAAAGGAAAGAACAACTAAGAATGAGATATTAAATCACTAATGAAAGACGAAAATACAAGAATGTGAAAATTTAGCAGGGCAGAAAAGAATACAGGCGATTAAAGAATGAAGTCGATACGAAGTGTAGGACAGCAAATAAAGAGCGACTAGAGGAGAAATGCAATGATTTTAAAGCTTGCATGGTTATAGGAAAGATAGCTGCTGCATACAGGAAATTAAGGAACCCGATGGAGAAAGGAATTCTAGATGTATGAATGTATGAGTTTGTGCCATTTAGTGTGTAAGATTTATGATACCGGTGACGAGCTATCCGGTTTTAGGCAGAATGCTGTTATACCTATTCGTAAGAAATCCGGTGCTGATAAGTATTAAAACTACCACACCATTATTTTAGTATCTCAGGCCTGCATAATGTTAACACATATTATTTGCAGAAGAATGGAAAGACAATTTGAAACTGAATTTGGAAAAGATCACTTTGGCTGCAGAAACAATGAAGGAACACGTGAAAATATCATGACTTTACGTCTGATCATTAGAGGACGTAATTAAGAAGGGTAAGCCTACGTACATGGCGTTCGTAGATCTTAGGCATTTGATAATGTTGGATGGACCAAGCCATATGAGATCATGAAGATGATCGGGATCAGATACCGAGAACGAAGAATTATATAACACCCATGTGCGAAAACAACAGAACACCTTGAAGGACTAGAGACTGGAAGTTGATATTCACAGGACCGAGCTCGATAGCTGCAGTCGCTTAAGTGCGGCCGCTATCCAGTATTGGGGAGACAGTAGGTTCGAATCCCACTGTCGGCAGCCCTGTAGATGGTTTTCCATGGTTTCCCATTTTCACACCAGGCAAATGCTGGGGCTGTACCTTAATTAAGGCCACGGCCGCTTCCTTCCCACTCCTAGCCCTTTCCTGTCCCATCGTCGCCATAAGACCTATCTGTGTCGGTGCGACCTAAAGCAACTAGCAAAAAAAGAACAAAAGATATTCACAGGACATGTTCAATGGTATGTTCTGCAGAAGCGGTTTGCATTTCAGTCACCCAGATTCAGCATGTGCCCTGTTGCCTTGGTGAGACTGGATTCTCCATGGGCACTGACAACTTGTTCCATGGGTAATGGCATCGACGCGTATACACGCGAATGGCGTCCTGGGGTGTAGCCATCCATGCTGCATTCACCTGTTTCCACACTTCATCTTTGGTGGTTGGTATTGGGTCACAGAGCCGCGCCCGTCGTTTCACCATATCCCACACATTTTCGATTGACGACAAGTCCGGTGATCGGGCGGGCCAGGGCAAATGTCTGACATCCTGTGACAACAAGGTTCTTGCAGCAACATCTGGTCTCGCATTGTATTGCTGAAATGTGACATCTGGGGTGTCGTACACAAAAGCTACCTCTACGGGTCGCAGGATGTCATTCACGTAGGTCAAACTGGTCACGTTGCCCTTGAGATTTGTGGTTGTACCCAATAGCACCCCACACCATAAGGCCTTGAGTTGGCGCTGAATGTCGTGTGCGAATGCAGTCACTGTGATGCCATTCCCCCTCTGCGGCGAACCAAAATGCGGCCATAATTTCCAAACAAACAGAACCTGGATTTGTCTGATAACACTATCTGCTGCCATTCCGGTCCCCAGTGATGTCGTTCCGTACACCATTGCAGTCTATCATGTTTACGCACATTAGTGAAAGTTAGGCGCAGAAGTGGACGACGCGCCGGTAAAACAGACCGTCATAAACGGCGATGGACTGTCGCTCCTGATAGTGTACGATATATTGCACTCTTTCACTCTTGCGCCAGAGCCGAGGAGGATGCAGATCTGTCCTGCAATGATGTTCGGACGAGGTGTCGATCTTCTCCGGGGGTCGTCTTGGTCGTGTTCTACGGCCTTCTGTGAACCATTCTGTACACACCCGTTGCACTGCCGACACATTTCGTCTGACACGAGCAGCAATTTCCCGGATGGATGCATCACGTTCTCTCATGCCAATAATGCGCCCTCTTTCAAACTCATTCATTTACGGCATGGTTCTCGCGTACGTCTGCGAAGCAACCTGCACGTATGCTCAAGTCACAATTATCCATTACATTCGGTTTATAGCGACAACGAGAGCCGCAGGCACATTTTACCAGTCGGTGGTGTTGCGCCGAGATATCGATATGGACCATCAATCTGAGAGCCGACATGGTTCAAATGCTGAACGTTTCTTAAGAACATACTAATGCACATGTCCTGTGAATATGAACTTCCTATCTCTAGTCTTTCAAGTCGTTCTGGTTTTTATGTACATGAGTGTATATATAGTCTGTATAAATGTCAGTCTGCAGTGATAAAACTTCAATGGAAGCTATCTCGCCATACGGTGTAATAGGCAGCTGAGGGATCACATAAGGCACCAGGATTTATTGATCTTTTTGAATCCGTTTTCAGATTTTGTTGTAAAGTCAAACATTTCATTGATACCAACTCTGCCAACTCTGAATCCGCCTGCTTGGAAGGGATATGGTGGTTGACTGCAGGAAATAACATTGCATTCTAGATAAGGCGTTCAAGGAATTTGTATGGGACACTTGACAGAGCTATAGGATGGTCACTCTTCAGCTACAAACAGCAACAAAAATAATTTATCTGTAATACTACTGCATACATTAGACACCCAATCTCCCTGGACTGTTTAGCGTTGTGTTACTAAATAGGTCACTTTACATGTGAAAATTTGCAGGCCGTAATTCGTAGTTGTCCTGAAATAAGGTGACCATTTTTTAATAAGATATATGATGAAAATATCGATAGAAATGCAAATTAACAGACGAAGCGATGAATTCAAGTTACGAGTTTTATTTTAATTCATTTTGGTGATCCTTTATGGCTCTAACAATTCCAATAGGGTATCCAAGACATATTTATTTTACTGCCAATGCCTGAATCTCCTATGGAGTGTGTAGTTTGAAGTTTAAAGACAAATCTTACAATTTTAACCTCGTTGGAACCTCCTGCATTAGAAATATTTCCTGTGCACTGATTAAATCTACCACTCTTCCGTTATAATTTCACCTAGTTTACAGGTCAACGCAATTATGAATTACTTCCGGTACTAAATATCCATCGCTTGTGAATTTAAGCAAATACCGTGATCAAAATTTGTTCACAGGTAGCCTGTCGATCGAAATTATTAATTAAATGGCTCTCTGTAATTGAACAACCCCAACCGTAGGGCAGCTCTAATTAGTTTCACATTCTCTCTTCCGGATCATGGTGAGCTCACTACATCTCACCGTGGAAAAGGCTTACCATCTACATAACGAAATAAATAAACACAAGTCACTCTCTTAGAATGTGAGCTGCAATGAGAAGTACATTCAATAATTTTCCCAAAATATCCTTGGAAACACACATTACAAAATTCCTAAGTAAAGTCTATGACATTCACAAATATGCACTTACAAACAAAATTTACTCGTACAAACGGAATACTTCGAATTTCTGAACATCCCGTTGAATGCAACGTGAGCAATATCTTCTTCTTCTTCTGCTTTTCCCACAACTAGGGGTTCGCGGGCGCGAACTGTGTCGCATACGTGGATTTGGCCATGTTTTACGGACGGATGCATTTCCTGACGTCAACCCTATATAGAGAAATGTAATTACTATTGCATGTTTCTGTGGTGGTTGGTAGTGTAGAGTGTTGTTTGAGTATGAAGAGGAAAGTGTTGGAACAAACACAAGCACCCAGTTCCTGGGTCAGAAGAATTAATCGGACGCGATAAAATCCCCAATCCGGCCGGAAATCGAACCCGGGGCCCTCTGAACTGAAGGCCTCAACGCTGACCATTCACCCAATGAGTCAGAGCAACGTGAGCAATATGACTTGACATATTCAAATTCTCTGGGGACACATCAGCTCAACCGGGATTCAATGCGACAGATGGTTGATACATGCATCAGTTAGCGGAGGAAATTTCAAACATTTAATGTATGAAAGAGCTTCATTTGATATGCTGTTACGTTCTGTTCTTGTATGTTTCCAATGATTAGTGATATATGTAGAATTATAGAAAATGCGTTCTTACATGGAAGTAAAGCTTTTCCGTGTCCATGACCATATAAGATGTTTTCCTCTTGTAAGTGTGAGGAAAGTGTGCTGAAAGTTTAGCCATACCGTATTGTATCACCCAGTGTTAACACCAAGGTTCTTACAATGATTACCCTGAGGTACTTTCACACCATCAACGCAGTAATTAAAACAGGAGACATTTACTCCAGGTGAAACCCACAAACCAACTTTTCACCTTGCTTTAGCATCATGGCATTTTCTGTTGTCCATCTCACAACATTGTAGAGGTCTTTTTTTTTCCGTCACTCACAATATTGTAACTTATTTGCACTCCATACAGTATAAAATCGTCTGCGGAAAGCCTTATCTGTGATTCCAGTTCTATATTTATGTACGTAAGGAAGCACAGACGTCTAACAGTATTGCCTTGTAGGACATCCCCTTAATCATTAGAGGATTAGATAATATTTCACCTACTCTAATTATATTAAGTCTAAATTTTAGAAGTTTATACACCCATTCAATCACGCTTTTGCCTAGTCCAGTAGCCCTATTTCTCGTAAGCAGTCTGCCTTGTTGTACCATATCAAAATCCTTCGATACCTCAATACCGATACAATGAATTCGATCTCCTGAACGTAAATTAACTGCTATATCTCTCTCTTAATCCAACAAAAGGTGCCTCACTGGAATACAGTTCCCTGAAGCCGAACTGCTTTCAATGAAACCAGCCAGTAATTTCGCACAAGCGTCAAATATAATCGTAAATAATAACTTTTCCAGAGCTTACATTGAATACTTATCAATCTGCTTGGCAAGTAATTATATGCCTTATGTTTATCACACTGGGCGAATTACCCGTGTGGTTAGGGGCACGCAGCTGTGAGCTTGCATCCGAGAGATAGCGGGTTCGAACCCCACAGTCGGCAGCCCTGAAGATGTTTTGCGTGGTTTCCCATTTTCACACCAGGCAAATGCTGGGTTTGTACTTTAAATAAGGCCACGACCGCTTACTTCCCATTCCCAATCCTTTCCTTACCTATCGTCGCCATAAGACCTATCTGTGTCGGTGCGACGTAAAGCAAATAGCAAAAAAAATGTTCATTGTCCATTTGTCTTACCCTGGGGCTACAATAGTAACTCTCCTTTCATTTGGTGTAGGTCTTTTGTGGAAAAAGTGATAAATTAAATATTTCATATATATCACTAAATCTCAACCCATCGCCTTTAGTATCCCCCGGAGTCTTATCAATCCCAACAACTTTTCCAGATTTTGTACCTTCTGTAAATGTCTTTAGTGTATTTCTCAATTTCAGAAATTCACCCCTTACATGGACGTTATCCTGATATCCAGCTACCTTTACATACTGCTGTCTGAATACTTCTGCCTTTTGTTAGTCCGCATATACAGATACACACTAATTCTCTTGTTCATTATTGATCCCTGCAATGTGCTTCTGCCTTAAAGTTCCAATACGTACCCTTCCATTATTCCATAAAGTTTGTGTGACGGTCAGTTATGTTTGCCATGGTGTTATATGTTTCTCTAGGGTTTCAGCTTTGAGGGGCTGGTTTTTATGACCGGATGCCCTTGCTGACGTCAACCTCATCAGATGAGTATATGATATTTAAGTTGATGAATGACGTGGTGCTGGCACATAGCTTACTCCTGTCGAATAGCACCTAGGGGTTGTCTGTTCGAGGCTTAACGTTCCCATCCGACGGACGAATCACCATAAACAGCGTCATGCACTGCGGAGAGGTTTGGAATTTAATCCAGGCTTTTGGCAGGTAATATAGTAATTGGAAATTGTATAACACTACCTCCTATATCCTGCCGGTCAACATTAGGATGATGGAAACGTTTCTGACCAACGGAACTCGAACCGGCGTCATACAATTTATATTTCAATGGCTTAGAGATCATCGCCATGTTATTATCTTTCCTGCTAAATTCAACTTCCTACTTAAGTCCCTTCGAACTCTGCTTACTTGTTACATCCATAACCAATCTTAACTCTGTTTCTTTCTAACCTGTCATTAACCATATAGCTCTTCACTTTTTAAAAAAATTCTGAATCTATTTATTTCTCCATTATACTATATTGTTGTGCACAGTATATTATCATTGTATACTACCTTTAAAGTTTCATACATTCTTTTGCAATCCTCGACAAATGTTTTAAACCAATCTTATGGGATGTTTAATTTTTTTTACCAATTTCCATTTAGCTTATTAGTCTCATAATCCTGCTTTTACAACCTTCCATTCTACCACACTTATTTTTATCTACTACAGAAGCAGCTTAGTGATGACTTACACCACCCATCACTTTAATTACACTACAGAGCTCATCCGGTCTAGATAATTTTTCTCTCTTTTCTTTTATTTCATCACATTCTGAATCATTTGCTCTTCCCAGATTAAGGTATTTACGATTTGTTGGCCACGATTTCTGTTATTCCCAGTACCTCCTCACTTTACATTTGGTGAGCTCAGATCACCCAATACAGCAACGTTCCTTCCTGTTTCATTAACCATACAGCTCTTCACTTTATTAAAAAAATTCACATCTGTGTCAGCGTCACGTGTTCCTTGTCTGTGCACCCGAAAACCATCATTTTACCTCTTATATTTCTCTACTTTCCCCTTCAATCAATTTCTGTTATTATAAATTCTGAATCATGATGTTTGTCATACATTTGTTTTGTGTTTTTCTACAGAAATTCTTAAACCTATTCAGTTGGCTATATCTTACAATAGATTGGCTTATATTGCTGCATTCTTCAGGTTTTCTGAATGTATGGCGAAATTAACTGCAATTGATAGACAGTTTATTTTAACACCTCTGTTCTTTCTTCTCAGTGTTATTGGTGATAGTTTATGTTCCTCGAGTTTTCATTTCTATTATTATTATTATTAATATTATTATTATTATTATTATTATTATTATTATTATTATTATTATTATTATTATTATTATTATTATTATTTCTTTGCGTTTAGGCCATCTGTGGACCACGGTGCTTGTGTTCTAGCTGTATTTTTGTCGTCGTCTGCCCCTGTTAGCGTACTGGATTGTGTTCTTAGTGGCCTCTTGAGCCTTCCTGCTGGCCCAGTATTCCTTCATTTTATTGCTGAATTATTTCCTGCGCGCCTCTGACCAATTCCCGGCTCCTTCGTGGCTAGCTGATGTAAGGGATGTTAGGAAAGGTTTAGTTTTGACAATTAAACGGTATGTATTTCTGTCAGTAATGGCAGCTTGATTAATATTAAGCTCTGCAAGATCTTTGTCCACTTGTTTGGTCCAGGGGAATCCAGTAGCTTTGCCTTTGTTAGCAACCTTGAAGATCTTATGGGATAATCTATTAGGATCCATTCTGTATAGGTGTCCATAGAAAGTCAGACGTTTTCTCCTGATGGCATCTATGAGGTTTCCTTGATGCTGGTAGAGCTCATCGTTGGGTTTGTACCATCGCCTCCCATCTGGTAGGATCCTTGGCCCTATTATTCTTCTCAGGAATTTCCGTTCTTGCACTTCCAGGGCTCTCAGTGGTTTTTTTAGCTTGGGATAGGCATTCTGCTGCGTAGAGGACTGATGATCTGACTACTGCATTATAGTGTCTCAGTTTTACATTCTTTGATAAATGCTTTGAGGCATACCGTTTTCTGCAGGCATGGTAGGCCTTGTCTAATTTGATTCTCCTTTGTTCAAGAGCCATCGTTTCACTTAGGTCCTCCGATATCCACTCTCCGAGGTACTTCACATTTTTAGCTCTCTTGATGTGTTTTGTATCACTGACTCCCATTGTTGTAGGGGCATCTTTGATGTTGGTCATAAACTCGCTCTTTCCAATGTTGATCATGAGGCCCGCTTTAGCTGCTATAGAGTGCAGTGTTTGAAGTTGCATAATGACCTCATGCATGTCGTTTGCTAATAAAGTAAGGTCATCAGCAAAGGCGAGTCATGGAATCCTCAGGTTGTCTGATTTAAATCCGATCCTTAATCCGGTGTTCTCAGGTAATGACCTGATCTTTTCCAGGACACAGTTAAATAATATGCATGAGATACCATCTCCTTGCCTCACCCCTGTTTTGATTGTGAAGCTCTCTGATAATTGACCTCTAAACTTAACTTTGGAAGTGGTGCTGTGCAGGTTGGCTTGCACCAACCTATTAATTTTTTCGTTTAGTCCCAGTTCCCTTAAGGTGTTGAAAAGTGTGATCCTATCCACGAAGTCGTCTGTCTGCATCTTTTCTTGCTATATTGAAGGGTGGTCTTCAGATTTTGTATCTGTTCAGCACAAGACCTTGCAGTTCTGAACCCTGCTTGATATTCTCCTAATTCTTTATCCAGTTGTCTTGTTATGTGCTGTTCCAGAATCTTGGAAAAGACTTTATACGATACTGAAAGGAGTGATATTCCTCTATAGTTTCTGGGATCTGTTTTGCTTCCCTTCTTGTGGATTGGATGGATAACAGCTGATGTCCAATCATCTGGGAGCCTTTCCTTAGAGCCCGTATGTCCAGGATTACTTTGTGTATGTGCCTGAATGTTTGCTCACCAGCTTGTTTCAATATTTCTGCCACTATTCCGTCTTCTCCAGGAACTTTGTTGTTCTTGAGAAGTTGAATAGTCTCTCTTACTTCTTTATTATTATTATTATTATTATTATTATTATTATTATTATTATTATTATTATTATTATTATTATATTCGTCGAATTGGATAGCATGCTGGCCTTTGTCCCTATGGTTTCCTGGTTCGATTTTCGGCCGGGTGGGGATTTTAACATTTATTGGTTAATTGGTTAATAGTTCGGGAGCCGGATGTTTGTACCGTCTTCATCGTCAGAATTCCTCCTAGTCAGGGCCACACTCTCTCAGGCGCGTAGGTCACCTAAAAGACGTCAATTCGAAAGACCTGAACCAGGCCTCTCCTGGGCCCACACGCCATTATTAATATTAATAATAATAATAGTCCGGCCGCGCGGTGTAGGGGCCACGCGTCCTCCTGTCACCCGGCACCCCGGGTTCCATTCCCGTCCAGGTCAGGGGTTTTTAATTGTAAATTCTTAATATCCTTAGCCTGGGGACTGGATGTTTGTGTCTTCCTTAACACTCCTTTCCTCACATTCAACACTTTACACTTCCGCAATTTCCAAATACACGCAGGTTCCTAACATATGGTGCAAGTCGGGCCCCGAACAAATAGTATTTAAAAAATAATAACAATAAAGCAAGAAAGAAAATATCTAGTAAAGTAACTACACTACAATTCTAAACTGCATTTAAGACTATCCGAATTAAAACAGGTTACATGAAACAATAGAACCGTAGTTAAAACTAAACTCGTAGAGAGAGATTTTCCCTACTAAACAAGTGTTGTCCAACAACAAAGCAAGCAAGATATTTTATAATAACTACACCACGATCTACACAATTATAAACTGCGCGTGGACATGCACGAGCAATACCTCGTATCCCACAATGCTCTTCCTGTCCATTATATTCCTAAAGACTAGCCACGCCGCCCAGCCACACATGAATATGCAGTCAATCAGAATAATGTTCGTTGGATTCAATTTCATACGCCATTATGTAAAGGAAAATGAACCTTATTGTACAGTACTCAAGGAATGTATTTTCATAATGTATTTACGCACTCCTACAGTATAATTTATTTAATATTAATTTCCCTTTACACTTTAACACAGGTCAGAAGTTGAACGTATCTCGAAGTTTAATGCGTAATACCATGTTTATTGCCTGCACGAGTTTAAAAGTTGCGGAAGGTACAACTCCTCATAAAAGCCTGTCTAACAACAAGATTACATATATTTAAAAAACCCTGGGATAATTTACCATTTCCCACAATGCAAAGTTGAAACAAAGTTATTCTAACTTAAGTAACCTAGAGCATGCACTCTATTATACACCATCGGAACTACACATTATAGAATTTAAATAAACCTTACAAATTTTTATTACTACCACCACAAAATTAATTACCAATTTGTACTGCACTAAATTGATCTCACAAAAATGAACAAAATTTTGCGTTTTCTTTCCTTTTATATAAAGAATTACCTATAGAAATGCAAGTCAACGCTAGCTGTGCTCCTGGCCTGTTCTATTACCCTGGTAGCAGCTACACAGACCAGGCCAGGAGGCGACATTGGTTGCTATAGCAACAGATTACTCCTGCTCTACCTGCCTCCCACAGTTCGCAGCAAACGCCTTTGTCAACACATAAACTCTCTGACATGTACCTACAATGAACATACTGTGCAAAGTTCAGTTGAGTTAATAGAGGCAGATATGAATTTCTAATTTTCTCTTTGAAATATTCATTTTATGACGTTATGATACGCAATATTCCGAATTTAATTGAATATTTATTCCCTCTATAAATAACTGCTTTTAAATTAATTTATAGAATTCGTTTACATTTTTTAAAGTACGTGAATAAAGCAAAAATTTTAATACATCTGCAAACTGTTCTTCTCTCTCTTTCATTAGATTTCATTTCGGATGTGTTGTGTTTTTTTTAATTGACAACTGAGAAATGTATGTTATCGTAAATCATTGCTCTTAATTAGAAGTCAGGAAGCAGCAGCCACTCGAAATACCTTGGTCGTTACTAAGTTTTTTCCTAACCGATATAACAAAATTTATGGAATATTATACCTCCTCCTTATTCCTTAGCACTATATGCTCGAAGAGCACGGTAATTCTGCGATGAAACACTGTCTGTGTTTTGTAACCACTGTGTTGAGATCACGGAATGTGAGTCAAATTCCTTAAATCGTTCTGTTCTTCGTCTTCAAAGAACTTTGTTGTATTCAGTTTTTGCCAGCTATAGCTTCTCGTACAACATGCTATGATTACTGACAAAACAGCACAGAATGCGAAAATCTGACTGCAAGGAGTTTTACATCGCCCAGATAGGTCTCATTGTGACGTTGGGGCACGGAAGGGCTAGGAATGGAAAGGAAGCAGCCGTGGCCTTAATTAAGGTACAGCCCCAGCATTTTCCTGGTGTGAAAACGGGAAACCACGGAAACCATCATCAGGGCTGCCGACAGTGGGGTTCGAACGCACTATCTCCCGAATAATGGATACTGGCCGAACTTAAGCGACTGCAGCTATCGAGGACGGTAGTGCGAAAATCAGAAGCAACCCTAGAAATCTTACTACAAAATTTTAATTTTGGATCTTTTCCCATATTTTGGTTGAGCCATTGTTGAAAGAAGCAGCAATTGAAATTTTGCCTATTCTGCTAAAAGTACACTCTCTTTGTCGTCATATTGGCTTGAGTTCAATTGGACGATCAATCAATCAATCAATCAATCAATCAATCAATCAATCAATCAATCAATCAATCAATCAATCAATCAATCAATCACTACTGATCTGCATAAAGGGCTGTCGCCCATGTGGCAGATTCACTATATGTTGTTCTCCTATCCGTTTCGCAAATGATTGTAAAGAAATTGGAAATTTATTAAACATCCCCCTTAGTAATTTATTCCAATCCGTAACTACTCTTGGTATCAACGAGTAGTCTGTCCTTTGAATTCTAACTTTATCTTCATAGTGTGATCTCTAATACTTTTAAAGACACCACTCAAACTTATTCGCCTACTAATGTCATTCCACGCCATCTCTTCACTGACAGCTCGGAACATACCACTTAGTCTTCCCAGCCCAAACTTTATTAAAAAAAATTAACGCTACTCTTTTTTCGGGAATCACTCAGGACAATAAGAGCTGCAATTCTTTGGATTTTTCCGGTTCTTGAATTAAGTAATCCTGGTGAAGGTCCCGTACACTGGAAACATGCTCTAGTTGGGGTCTTCCCAGATACTTCTATGCCCTCTCCTTTACATCCTTACTACAACCCATAATTACCCTCATGGCCATGTGCACAGATCTGTACCCTTTATTAACAATCCCTTTTATGTAATTGCCCCAAAGAAGATCTTTCCTTATATTGATACCTAGGTACTTCCAATGATCCCCAAAAGGAACTTTCACCCCATCAACGTAGTAATTAAAACTTAAAGTACTTTTCCTATTTGTGAAACTCACAACCTGATTTTTAATCTTGTTCATCATCATACCATTGAATACTGTTCATCTCACAACATTATCGAGGTCATTTTGCAGTTGCTCACAAACTTATTTATTATTCCATACAGAATAACGTAATTTGCAAACAGCCTTATCTCTGATTCCACTTCTTTACTCATGCCACATATATATATACGTGTGTAAGAAAACATAAAGGTTCAATAATACTGCCTTGAGGGATCCCCGTCTTAATTATTACTGGATCAGATAAAGTTTCGCCTACTCTAATCCTCTGAGATCTATTTTCAAGAAATATAGCCACACATTCAGTCACTCTTTTGTCTAGTCCAATTGCACTCATTTCTGCCAGTAGTCTTCCATGATCTACTCTATCAAATGCCTTAGATAGGTCAATCACGATACAGTCCATTTGACGACCTGAATCCTAGATATATGTTACATGTTGCTGGAATCCTATAAGTTGAGGTTCAGTGGAACTGCCTCCTATCGAACCAGTTATTCATTTCGCAAACATGTCTAATATAATCAGAAACAATGCTCTCCCAAAGTGTACATGCAGTTCATGTCAAACTGACTAGCCTGTAATTTTCAGATTTATGTCTATCACCCTTTCCTTTATACACAGGGGCTACAATAGCAAGTCTAAATTCATTTGGTGTACGTCCTTTATGCAAGCAATAATCGAGTAAGTACTTCAGATATGGTACTATATACCAACTAATTCCCTTTAGTATATCCTCCAAAATCTTATCAATTAGAGCTGTTTTCCTAGTTTTCAACTTATGCATCTTATTGTAAATGTCATTGTTATCATAAGTAAATTTTAATACTTCTTTAGTTAACTCTTCTATCTGGACATTATCTTTGTAACAAAAAATCTTTACATACTGCTGACTGTTACTTCTGCCTTTTGAAGATCCTAGCATACACACTCGCCTTGTTCATTAATGATTCCTGGAATATCCTTCTTGGAACCTGTTTCTGCCTTCAAGTTCCCTTCCATTTTGCACTAAAATTTTTACGACTGCCAATTATGCTTGCCATCATGTTATCCTTAGCTGACTTCTTAGCTAAATTCAATTTCCTAGTAAGTTCCTTCAATTTCTCTTTACTTCGACAGCCATTTCTAACTCTATTTCTTTCCACCCTGCACTTCCTTCTTAGTCTCCTTACTTCTCTGTTATAATATAGTGGGCCTTTAACATTCCTTTACCACCTTTACAAACCTGTTTTCATATTCCTTAACAATTGCTTTCATCCCACCCCAGAGTACGTTTTCATAATTATTTACCGTTCTTCACCGATTATACTTACTTTTTATAAACTCCCTCAAACCTGTTTCATCAGTCATATGGTACTGCGTAATAGTCCTACTTTTAGGACCTTCCTTTCAATCACACTATCACATTTATTTTAAAATACAACAGAAACAGCTTCGTGATCACTAATATCATATATTATTTCGGGTTCTCTACACAGCTCATCTGGTTTTATCAGCACCACCTCCCGAATATTCTTCCCTCTACTTCGTTCCATCACCTTCCGAATCAGCTGTCGAACAACATTTTTTCTGTACCAAACTGAAGACTTATCAAATAATTGTCGGCGTTTTTGAGCATGAATATCACTAAAAGAACCGCTAATACAAATTTAAAGCATTTATTAATAATAGAAACAAGTTTTCTACCACGGTATTTCCGTATAAGAAAATGCCAACTCTTTTCCGGTTCAAATACTTGTAAAATTTCCACCCTACCATAAACGATAGATAAGGAATTACCTACTTGTGAGCTATGAATCTCATATCTGGGTTGTTTCTTGTTGACTGTTCAGTAAAGAAAATTAGTCCACTTTTACTGTTGTATTTTAGAGTGTTCTGAAAACTTGTATTTTATTTTCAAGGCTGAGAAAGGCCCAATGGTGTCGAAACTTTTACCTGTTACGTGATTTTACTTTAACTTTCCTTTAAGGCACATTTTTCTGTATTGACAAACGTGCATTAATTATATTATTGTTTACTCCTTGTAATCGTTAAGGCGTCAGATCTCTATGGTCTGACACCGTGGTTAGCTGGTTCGAGTCGCCAGAATGTTGGCCTGCAGGGCAGAAGAGGTGGTACACAATACCTGTCACTAGATGGTGTGAGAAGAACCTGGACTCTATTCCAAACTTCTCCGCATAGTTAATGTAGTGTGAGGGTAAATTGGCTGTTGATGATGATTTTAACGTCCGGTGCGGATCATAAGTCTTCAGCTTATCACTTGGTGTTATTCGACAGTTGTTGGCTATATTTACATGGAAGTTTTATATTGTTATAATTCTATCTGGAATTAGCATCATAAATTTCCAGACACCATTGTAACAATGGCAACCAGTGTTTGTATAATATATCAGCAGCGTAATTTTTTTCACATTGCACTTTTTTTCCTGTAACTAAGAGCTTGAGAAAATATTGTATCAATTGAAGCCTGTTCTACACATCAGTCCAGAATTAAAAATTTATTTGCCGGAAGAATCCACGGCCTCGGAAGAAAGCAAAGGCACGCTACCTCTACAACTCAGGGCAGGCTGATAATAATAGTAATAATAATAAGAAGAAGAATACCTGATAAGAAGTAGAAGAAAGTTAGTACTGTATTCAATCAATCTAGAATGTCTTTCATATGCCCACAATTCATGGGCCTTACTATTATTTTGTGCATACACTCATTCTTCTTTTGATTGATTGGGAATATTTATCTCCCCTGTGCGTGCAGTCAAAGGACGTATGTGGTAAGATAATCCTAAAAAGGACACAACCAATGAATCTGTACTCCTATCGTCGTCATAAGACTTATATGTATCGGTGTGATGTAAAGGAAAGTAATTCTTGGAAATACGATTAATAAATTTGGACTGTGAACGTAAAGACGACATGGCTGATACTAGGCTGGATGATGATGATAATGATGATATTGAAAATGAATTGTAATGTAAAGGAACAACATATGCCACTCTCAATAGTCAATTCTTGTTTTGAATTCTTAGGAACAAAGAACATCAATGGGATCGTTGACATTGATTTTTTCAATGACCTCCTTGATGCTCGATGCAAAGTCCATATTCCTTCTGAGTATGTTTTATGTGCCGAATTGTAAATCTCTCGAAACCCTGACACAGTTTGAAGATCACTGATAGACTGTGACGTAGTCGAAGTTAGCGATCACGGAAGTATGATTTTTCTCTATGACTGAACTAAAGTGGACATAGGCGAAACCATCCGATAACAAATCGGCATACAGTATTTTAACAATACAGGCCGATGAAATTTAAACCAGTAAATCCTACGAAAATACTTTTTGGCTTGAAGTACATACGCGGTAATGTCTTTGGTAAAAAGCTGCCGGGATTGTCGTTACGTGGTACTGCTTGATATGAAAACGTCAAAAAACTTAATTTATGGTATCACCGAACGCGTACGTACACCGTGAGAAGAAAACGGAATGCTATACTCAAAACAAATATTCCACATGCACATTTTATTAAAGTTCATTTTTCTTTCACCACATCGCGTTACTTCGCGAAAAGAAGACCATCAATCGCTAACATTGCTTAGGTAAAAACGCTTTCCTCTGCTGACAGTGCTGATATTTCCTCGGAATTAGTATTTATTTATTCATTTCTGTTTCTATTTTCCACAAATTGAGGATAAAATTCAGGGATACACAATGACAACCAAGGTGACTCAGGTCAAAATATTTACCGTATTCCGTTAAAGAAATTGATCTTAAATTGTGTAAGGACGCTATTCTAAAAATGTATTTTACAATTTGTTTTACGTCGCACTGACACGGATAAGGCTTATGGCGAAACTACATAGACGAAAGTACCCCCATTCCACTAACAATTACAGTATTAATTTATTTTCTAGTTGCTTTACGTCGCACTGACACAGACAGGTCTTATGGCGACGGTCGGACAGGAAAGGGCTAGGAGTGGGAAGGAAGCGATTGTGGCCTTAATTAAGGTACAGGCCCAGCATTTGTCTGGTGTGAAAATGGGAAACCACGGATTAACATTTTCAGGGCTGCCGACAGTGGGGTTCAAACCCACTACCTCCCGAATACTGAATACTGGCCTCAATTAAGCGACTGCAGCTATCGAGCTCGGTATTAATTAATTATATTGTTAGAGTACAGAATGTGCTTATATACAGTTATCATATTTACATAATATTCAATGGATCTGTTATTTCCAGAGGCTTCTCAAACAACCGCAAGAAGTAAATTTCATAAATTTCTCAAACAACTCAAGAACCTAAATCAAACAGCGTCAGGGCGTGGAGCAAATCCTCCTGGAATGAAAGCTTGTACTCAATATGTCCATCAATTTACTACTTCAGAACTCATAAATTAGGAACGCTGGAATCATTTGGTGACTTATCTGGCTGAATCGAGTCCTTCACTTTCAGTTTCTTTAGTGTAGTCCTTAAAATACCGAACGAATGATTGTGCGGTTTGGGTGACTTAGGTCAAGCCGGCCCCGTGGTGTAGAGGTAGCGTGCCTGCATCTTACCCGAAGGAACAGGGTTCGATTCCCGGCCAAGTCAGGGATTTTTACCTGGACCTGAGGGCTGGTTCGAGGTCCACTCAGCCTACGTGATTAATATTGAGGAGCTATCTGACGGTGAGATAGCGGCCCCGGTCTAGAAAGCCAAGAATACCGGCCGAGAGGATTCGTCGTGCTGAACACACGACACCCCGTAATCTGCAGGCCTTCGGGCTGAGCAGCGGTCGCTTGGTAGGCCAAGGCCCTTCAAGGGCTGTAGTGCCATGGGGGGTGACTTAGGTCTAGCTACCAGCTTGCATTCCGGAGGTAGTGGGTTCAAATCCCACTTTCGTCCGCCCAGAAGATGGTTTTCCGTGGTTTTCCATTTGCGCACTAGGGACCACGGTCAGTTTCTTCCCACTCCTAGCCCTTTTCTATCCCACCGTCGCCATAAGGCTCACCTGTGTCGGTGCGACATAAAACAAATGGTACAATAAAATTTTAGAATGATACAAAATTTAAGATTCATTTCCTTAATGGAATAAGGGAAATGTTTTGACCTGAGTCACCTTGGTTGTCATTGTATACTGGCAGTTTCATACTGTTTTCAGAGTTAAACCGTGCATATACGCGATATTGATCGGATTTTAGAAAGTAATTCATTTCCATGGTATTGGAAATCTTAATATTCCAGTTTCCTACCGGTCTACTTTTCCCGCTACCGTGCATCTGTTTTGTAGTACCATTGGTGCAAAAGCCATAAAACCAAATCAAACCAAACCAAACCCCATGGCACTACAGCCCTTGAAGGGCCTTGGCCTACCAAGCGACCGCTGCTCAGCCCGAAGGCCTGCAGATTACGAGGTGCCGTGTGGTCAGCACGACGAATCCTCTCCGTCGTTATTCTTGGCTTTCTAGACCGGGGCCGCTATCTCACCGTCAGATAGCTCCTCAATTCTAATCACGTAGGCTGAGTTGACCTCGACCCAGCCCTTAGGTCCAGGTAAAAATCCCTGACCTGGCCGGAAATCGAACCCGGTGCCTCCGAGTAAGAGGCAGACACGCTACCCCTACACCATGGGGCCGGCTGCAAAAGCCACACATTGCTAATTTTTGTTGGATACGTGGTATTACAGTCGCAACGACGATATGATTATAAATCTAGTACGTACAATAAATGAGTTCGTTAGACTGCTGTTAGTTATATCGCCGTCAAAGCAGTGGACATGAATTCTGCAGGACAAGCGGTGAAACGTTAAATTACCACTTACATAACGAAGAAGCAGGCCAGTGTAAACATTATATATATGTCCTTATACCAGCGCACACATGTGACCAAACTCACAGAGTCTAGTCGATAGTGAAGCATGGTATATGTTCCCTACGGTGTCCACACTGTTGCCTTGATGGACATGCTGGCTGGTAGCAAAGGGGTTTGGCTGGGTCAAGGGGGGACGGTTTTCAAAATTACTGCCATTGTAGAGCTGGAAGTAATGTGAATTGCTCACTGTTGTGGGCGGGAAGAGAGCGGGAAAGGGGGTTTTAATTGCCTCGCACACATACGTTACAAGATCCAGGCTAGCACAGCAACATATTGGCACACACACACACACACAGTGAGACCAACGGAGGGCAAGCTCACTGGATATTTAAATTATTTTTAACTGAAAAAGTGATTTCCAGAAAAAAATCAAACGAATAGAGATCACTTGTTCACGATCATGAGAGATAGTCCAGTTCTATGTTATTTTGGAACAGATGTGCGGAAAACAACTTAACCCTCCAACGGCATACTTATTTTGATATAACCGGTACTGAATATTGGGGTCTGTTAGACACCTGTCGTTTCATTTCATAATATTATGTTACTGTTGAAAAGCTGAAAGGAAGTTCGGAAGTGATTCCTGATTTCCTTCGATTGAGTGTAGCATAGTGCAAAGTGTGAAGCATGAACTTTTGTAAAAAGGAAGAGAGATAGGGATGGGTCTTTGAAATCTGGTGATAGAGGTGAATTTTAAAAATTAGCTGAGGAGTATGATTAAAAATGGTGATGTTAGAAGTTCAATATAAATACGAGAAAAATGCGTTTGTTGGACACCGATTTGCCGATCTTAATGGAAGGAAAGTCGGAAATAGAAAGGGAGTAAGAGTTCGTCCAAGAACAACATACTGTGATAGGTATAAGAGGGAAAACAACTGTAACTATTACAAATAAACGAAAAGTCAGGCTAGGAAATGAATAGTTGCTATCACCCGATGGAATGATTGCCTGCTAAGGCTTTCATGGAGGGAGATCGAAAAATCACAGCAATAGAATCAGGCTTTTGGGTTATTAGGCCGTGTGTGAGCAGCGTTTCGCTCAGAACGTGTCCTTTCGTCTCATTGTTTTGTCTGGTACGCCTTTCCAACCCACTGTTTAGCTATGGCATACTGTCGGGCAGGGTACGGCGGACCGTTCCGATGGTGATTTGTGTTGGTGATTTGATTTACGGAGAAGGTGAGGTGCGTACGGTCGTAACATTTAAATAAACTGTTTCGGCATTCGTTTTACTGCAGGAGAATGGTAAACCACGGAAAAACATTCTCATGACAGCCTATGGTGTGTATCAGCCCCTCCTTCTCCCGAATATAGAGCTGCAAGGCCAGCGAAATTTAGCCGTTGCCAAGCCGAGGCCTACTCTATTTGGTGTACTGCCTGCAGAGTCCCTCAGACTGACTAAGTAAGGTTTTCTAACCTTCTAAATGAGAAGTCATTCTCCGTTATCAAAATTGTTTCTCGATTCGAACCCCACCGTCGGCGGCCCTGAATATGGTTTTCCGTGGTATCCCATTTTCTCACCAGGCAAAATGCTGGGGCTGTACCTTAATTAAGGCTACGGCTGATTCCTTCCCATTCCTAGTCCTTTCCTATCCCATCGTCGCCATAAGACCTATCTGTGTCGGTGCGACATAAAGCAACTCGTAAAAAAATTGTTTCTCCCCATAGAGGTTCAATGTCAGTTAAGGATTTCACGGCCGCAAATTGAAAAGTCATAGCAACTGAATCAAGCTTTTAGGTTATAAGACCGTGTGTGCGTATGCGCAGCGTTTTGCCTAGGGTTTGCCATTTGAGAATTTAGATTGATCATTAGAACTATGAGTTTAATAGTCATTGTATGTGTGCTTATTCCCTTTATGACAGCCTGTGATTAGAGAACCGTACATTTTATATGCACTATTACGTGTATATATATATATATATATACGGATATCAAATAATATACTCTTTATATAAATGCTTTTTGACAACTCGCAAATGAATATTTCGACGGTATTGTTTCTACTACCACTATTACTAAATTGTTATCATTCCTCTCCTGAAGGGGGAGGCGGGCCGCTTAGGATGAAACGCCGTCTCTCACACCAGGAGATTTGTGGTGGTGATGGAGGTGTGTGGAGAATATGAGAGGGTTGGCGGCCATGGCCTATGCTAGGAACTGTCCCGGCGTTCACCTTTGTGCAGGGGAATGGAAAGCCACGGATAACCACTTTCAGGACAGCCGACGGTGGAAACCAGCTATGCTCTGTCTCCAGAATGCAATTAATGATATTAAGCCCCAATAAAAACACTATATGGGAAAGAGACCAATAAGCAATCAATATATTTAAAACTGTTTGGTAGAAAGAAACGAATCTAACAAATACGCCCCCACCAATGTGATTGAAATCCAAACGTAATCACACTTAGAACCCACAAATACCATTAAATGAACTCGAAACGTAGAATTTTTACTAAAAACCAAGAACTGAAAACAAATATAACACGACATTAAATAAGGTAACTTTTATTAATTTACCGAGCTCAATAGCTGCAGTCGCTTAAGTGCGGCTATTATCCAGTATTCGGGAGATAGTGGGTTGGAACACCTACTGTCAGCAGCCCTGAAGATGGTTTTCCGTGGTTTCCCGTTTTCACACCAGGCATATGCTGGGGCTTTACCTTAATTATGGCCAAGTACGCTTCCTTCAAACTCCTATCCCTTTCCTATCCCATCGTCGCCATAAGACCTATCTGTGTCGGTGCGACGTAAGACAACTTGTATAAAAACATGTATTAATAATAGGCTATCACATCCAAGTTCCCGTATACACTATAAACATTAAATGTACACACCAACAGTGGTATTGAAGTCAACAAGGTACAAAACAATAAAAAATATGCTCCCGCCTGCAACCGTTCAGAATGATATCATCATCCCAAGACAAAAAATAAAGTTGGAATGAGACTAACTTTTAAAAGGTAAGCAAAAGGAAAATATCCCTATACTTCTAAAAGTACAATATATACAATATAACATCAATAAAATATAAAAACATGATTATAGATTTTAACGCGATAAATCAACACACTACCAGTAGGCCTAAGCATTAATGCATAAGTTAAAAAACTCAACAATATCAGTCCATAATTTAGGATATAACAGTCAAACAAGTATCTCATACTTCTCCCTTCCCAGCACTATTTTGTTCTAATGCATTCGATTTATTTTAATCTGAACTTTACTTTATCTGTGTTCATCTAACCGCAGGTGTTATGTGAACCGCTGGCCTTGCTCACTTTCCAGCGTGAACACAAGGAAGCTTGCGCGGGCCAGCTGGTACCACCATCACATCGTGTTTAGGCTGGTGCCTGGCGATATAGGCAATTTCCTAGGCCTTAGCTGGGCTTGTTCTTTTTTCTAGCCACCTCATCGCACCTCAAATGGATAATTCCAGAGCGGTGCAGTTGTGCTTGGAGACCCCTGATGTGTATATTAATATAGCACTAGAAAACATCGCAAATCGGTAAAAGTAACGGCTGGAGAATAATTTATTAAATTATGTAAATATAAAATGTCATTTAGTTCAATCAAGATTAAGTTTCCTACCAACAGTATAAAGGTTCTTCAGTCTCTCTTCGCTCTAGTTTTCCCTCATTTCAATTACTTCAATGCTATTATTTTTAGAGACCCGGGGCCCAAGTTATTGAACTGATTGTAACGTAATCAAAGTGTATGTGAGCGAGATATGTGTTTAACCTACGGTACTATGACCATATAACCTCTTCATACAACCACCTATCTTGGCCCCGACTAAAATTCCGTCGCACAGTGCATACCCTATGCCATCTTCATAAAATCCTTCCTTTTTCACAGCCATTTAACCTTACTTCGTATTTCAAATACCTGTCTTCCTCTCACAGTCTTAATACTACACTGAATGAGCAAATGTCATGGGATAGCGGAGCACTGATGCGCAGGTGTGTTGTCTGCGCACCACACGCCCCCTGTGCCAGCGGCAGTTGTATAAGAGACATTGTGAGCAGTGACTGTGCATGTGACAGGTGTAACATGGAACGTCGTCGTGAGCTGACACCGTTCGAACGGGGTATGGTGGTCGGTGCCCGACGGATGGGAAGTGCAATTTCGGAAGTGGTCTCTCAGTGGACAATCCGTAAGAACATGGGTTCTATGGGGTATGGGAGCCGGCGCCGCGCACGGGTGCCACTCTTAACCCAACATCATCGGGTACAACGACGCGCATTTGTCGCCAGTCACCAGGGATGGACACTGGAACAATGGCGTAACATGGTTGGACGAATCACGATTTCAACTGCACCATGCCGATGGGAGGCACCGTGTATGGCGCAGACCACATGATGCGATAGATCCCGCCTGCCTCGAAGGTGTGGTCCAGGGCGCTGGTGTCTCTGATATAGTCTGGGGTGCATTTTCCTGGTATCCAATGGGCCCCCTAGTTGTTCTGGAAGAGACTTTGAATGGTACGCGGTATGTTGAGCAGCTCGCAAACAATCTCCACCCATTTTTGTCCTTCCAGTGCCCAGACGGTTCTGTGGTGTTTCATGATGACAACGCGCCGCCACATCGCTCCCACGTCGCCGGGGAATGGTTTCAGGAACATGCAGTGGAGGTCCTACGATTGCATGGCCACCCAGGAGTCCCGATATGAACCCTATCGAGCATATCTGGGATGTCCTGGAGCACAGGCTCCGTGCCATGGATCCTGCACCGACGAACAGACCAGCATTGGCGGCCACTTTGCAAACAATTTGGTGTCAGCTGCGTCCAGAGGACTACCGGGGACTTGTCGACTCACTTCCACGGCGTCTCCCTGCAGTTTGCAGGGCCAGAGGAGGCCCCTCACGCTATTAGGTGACTATCCTATGACATTTGCTAAGTCAGTGTAGATCTACTAATAATTACATCCTTGTTTCACTAGGATAACCCTGGTAGAAGGTTAATTTAAAATTCTTAATACTTTTATACACTACCGATTAACTGAGTCGAAACTGTAAATAAATGGCTTCAGATAATACAAATTACCCGTTTTTATATATGTAGGATATTATTTGTAAGCAGTATTTGATGTGTCAAGACGGTTATTGTCTCAATATTAATAGTCATCATGTTGTACATGTATTTAATTGTTAAAAATGTGATATATATTTCTGCTGCTGGCTAAATGGAAGAGAAGGCCTGAAGACCAAGGCCTTCATCTTGCCAGGTAAAATGAAAAAATAGTTACATACATTTTATTTATTTTTGTGGATCAGCAATAGCATAACACCGAATTACAAAAATCCGTAATGTACAATAGTTATTAATCTAAAAACAAAACTATAAAAAAATCATTTACAAAGGAAAGAAATATACATAATGTCAACAGTACAGTCCCATGTTTTACATAAACGACATAAAGAAAGAAAACTCCTCTTAAATAAAAGAGAACAGACAGGAGAGGACCGGAAGAAAAATTGAGTTAGGTGGGAAATATCATGAAAGAAGGAAGGAATCGATAGGAAGATATATGTTACAGTTGAGATATAATATATCAAACATGGCCGGAATACGTATATAGGACCTTTGGGAATGCGAAAGGTGGGAATAGGGAATATGGAAGAAGGTGTTCATTCTGGTACTACGGGAAGGGACTTGGAAGGGGAATAAGGAAGTCAATTCAGGTGACATAAACAAATCAATAGCAGCCTTGTATAAGTCGTGATCCAACACTATGCGTTTAAGGGCGTTGCTGCAGCGGACATGCAACGTAATGTGACTCCGATGCGAGTGTATAGTACGGACATGTAAGCAAAGAGATTAGTGTAGCAGTCGTGTCGTGCCGATGTGAGTGCGTTAAATGCCGCCACGTGAACTATGACGAGGCTATTACCAAATGCGTCCAAACAGGATTAACGTGCTGTTATACTGTTCTTGGCTTACGAAGAACAAACACTGGTGAATGTCCATTGGAGAATGATGACTGTGTACGGGGCAGCATGTCCGTCGAAAACCACCGTCGTGGAATGGTGTATCAAGTTCCGTGAGGGTCGTGTTTCGACACAAGACGCTGGTCTACCAGGGAGGCAAGCCTCATCCATTATGGACAACAAGCGGGGAGTGGATGAGGCTGGTCTCTGCCCATGAGATTATCACACCTTCGGTCCCCTCACAAAGGCCTTGAAATGTCGACGCTTCCTATTGGACGAGGATGTGCAGCAGGTGGTTATGGACTTCTTCACGCAGCAGGACACGGTGTTTTACCACACAGGGATTTTCAACCTGATACGTCGTTGAGGTGAGTGCCTCAATGCTCACAGCGATTTTGCCTGAATGGCATCCCGATTCAAGAATGTACGGCCGTTGAACGGAAACTTTTTTATCACCCGTTACATATCACCTTTAGTTCGGCTACTATCCTCCGAGCAGAAAAATTCCCAACTACTTGGTTAGTGCTCAAGTTGCGACAGACAGCTGCCCTGGCTCTCACGATTGCACAGAAGAAAGATTGTACGTGGTGAAGGTGGCTGAGATTTGAAGAAGAAGAAGAAGAAGAAGAAGAAATGGACGAGACTGGAGATGTGTATTCGACAATCTGTTAGATAAAGAAAACGTGGGATGCTCTTAGAACATTTATTTCTGTGTTGTCAGAGAGTATGTAGGGTAAACCAAGGAGTGGCATAGCACGTGAGGTGACCCTGTTTATGTATGAAAAAACAACAATTTAGCCTACTGCCGAAATGCACTCCAAAATATGTTTGAGTACCAAAAATGGAACTCCGCTTCCTTTCCCATATTGTGGTACGATAGTGGGTGCAGAATGAGACATACATGCGAACTTGTCCAAGTTTTATGATTCGATGCCCTTTCTATACAGAGCAATGATACGTGTTTCTGTGGTGTTGGGTAGTGTAGTAGGGTGTGTTTGAATGAATAAGTATGTACTCATACAAACAGAGTCAGCCACTTCCCATACCAGACGAGACATTATTAAACTACTTTGTTGTCCTGGAAATTGTACCCGGGGATTTCTAAACCGAATGTGACCATTCAGCCAAGACTTCAAATGCCTGATTGAAGGGCTCATAGGTGGAAATCGCTGGCCATCTAAGCCTAAGTTGGTGGTTTCCATTCCTTCCCATTTCGGAGGCATTTTAAGGCACTCAAATACGTCATCCTCGTGCTGGTAGATTTATGGATACACAAAAGAACTCCTCCGGGACCAGAGAATATTGTACAATTAGTTATACGGATATAAGATAACTGAACGTCAGGTTGGGAATACAGAGCTGGAACAGGCAGATAATTTCAAGTATTCAGGACGTGTATTCTAGCAAGTATGGTAGTGTAGTAATTGAGATTGAATCAAATTGCAGCAAAGCTAGTGCACAATGAGGTCGCAGTAGAGATCAACAGCATTCTGTAAGAAGGAAGTCAGCTCCTGTACGAAACTATCTTAACACTGGTCTGTTTCCAAACCAACTTTGCTTTACGGGAGTGAGAGCTGGCTGGAATCAGGATATCTTATTCATAAATTAGAAGTAACAAACATGAAAGTAGCGATAATGGGCGTGGGTTCATACAGACGGATATAATTAGAGGAGGGTACTTGGATTGAGGGGATAGGAGCAGAGTTAGGAATGAACTTGATTGATGGAAATGTGCGCATAAACCGGCTTCAATGATGGGGATACGTGAGACGAATGGAGAAAGATAAGGTAACCTACTGCCAGACAATTGACTCGGTTATGGAGGGTAAGAAGAGTAGGAGACCAAGACGACGGTCGTTAGGTTCAGTTTCTAAGGATTTAAATACAAGAGATAGAACTAAACGATACCACAGTAATAGTTACAAATAGAAGATATTGGCGGAGTATAGTAAAATCACATAGACTTGCAGACTGAGCGCTGAAAGGCATAACAGTCTAAAATTAAGATGTATGTAAGTATATATTTATTATTATTATGATTACTATTATACGTAACAAGTTGGCTGTGTGGTTATGGTCGCGTGGTTGTGAGCTTGAATTCGGTAGATGGAGGGCGCAAATCCCACCGTCGGCAGCACTGAAGGTGGTTTTCCGTTGTTGCATATTTCCGAACGTGGACAATGCCAGGAGCTGTACCTTTATTAAGGAAAAGGCCACCGCCTTCCCAACCCTAGCACCTTTCATGTGTTAGTGCGACGTTAAACCATAAGGAAAAATATTACTGTATTACCCAGGAATAACTTTTAGGAAATTGTTATCCCAGTGAGAGTTTCAGTTGTTTGGTACCAAATTTACGGATAATTTACAGCAATCACTAAACGCATTGTTTAGTGGAAAATAAATGTTGGTTAATTTTAGAATCAAGCAGGGAAGGAAATGTATGCGTCAAGGATTATGAACATATAAAGTTAACCTATTAACTGCTATAATCCCCATTTTGGGATTTAGTTTGTTTACATAAGTTTTTGAACAATCCTTAGCTTGTCAGTGTCTCTTTGTTATCTCCGTTGTTATCTGTGGGTGAAGTGACTTTTGAACTGTTTGAAACATGTTGGTTTTTAAAGATAATTTTATAAAGATACGCTGTTGTAATCTTTCTTTATCTCCGTCTTTTTGAGACACTGTATTATTATATACACAATTTGTAATTCTTGACTGTCACTTTGTTTCTTATACTTCACAGGTATCTAATATCTAACCAATGCTTAATAAACGAACGTGTTTTCCCAGGTGCCTTCCTATTGCTATTTAACGCTGATCTCACTTTGAGGGCTCATGGTAGATGACAATTGTTCAATATATGTATCTGGTGTTATCTTTTCCTGCTATTAGATGCTTCAAGAAACTTAGGAAGCAGTTAAAATTACAGGAAATACGTTTGGCAGTTAACGGGTTGTCCGCCTCTGTGCTGTAGTGGTTAGTGTGATTAGCTGCCACGCCCGGAGGTCCGGGCTCGATTCCTGACTCTGCCACAAACTTTGAAAAGTGATACGAGGGCTGGAACGGGGTCCATTCAGCCTCGGAAGGTCAATTGAGTAGAGGTGGGTTCGATTCCCACCTCAGCCATCCTGGAAGTGGTTTTCCTGGGTTTCTCAGTTCTCCTTCAGGTAAATGCCGGGATGGTACCTAGCTAAAGGCCACGGCCGCTTCCTTTCATTTTCCTTGTCTATCCCTTCCAATCTTCCCATCCCCCTGCAAGGCGCCTGTTCAGCATAGCAGGTGAGGCCGCCTGGGCGAGGTACTAGTCATCCTCCCCAGTTGTATCCCCGACCCAGAGTCTGAAGCTCCAGGACACTGCTCTTGAGGTGGTAGAGGTGTGATCCCTCGCTGAGTCCGAGGGAAAAGCGAACTTTGGAGGGTAAGCATATTAAGAAAGCAAGAAAGTTAACAGGTTAAGGAGACTTGATAGGACCCTCACCAGGATTACTTGATTCGGGAACTGGAAAACAATCCAAAGAAAAGCAGGTCGATTTGTTCTGGGTGATTACCGACAAAAGAGTAGCGTTATAAAAATGTTACAAAGTTTGGACTGAGAAGACTAGGAAGAAAGAAGACGAGCTGCTCGATTACGTGGTATGTTTCAAGCTGTCAGTGCAGAGACGACGTGGAATGACATTAGTAGACGAGTAAGTTTAAGTAGTGTTTTTTAAAATTAGGAAAGGTCACAATATGAAGATAGTGTTGGAATTCATGAGGACAAATTGGGTCGAATATTCCCTTATAAGAGGACGGTTGAAGGATTGGAATAATTTACAAGGAAGGTGTTCAATTTACTTCCAATTTCTTTGCAATTATATGAGAAATGGTTATAGTAGTTCAACAACAGATAGGGAATATACCACCTGGTTGACTCCCCTAAATGCAGATCAGTGGTGATTGATTAAAACATTTTCAATAGCATCGGATTTACACAACGATATATACACACACCGAGAACATATCTGAGCCTTTACTTTCTTCTCAGGGTAAAATGTTTCGAGTTAACAAATATTACCATTATATATTATAACAAATTGGAAATTCAAGACATATACTAAAAAGAGATTGCAGATTCTCATCGTTGTGAGTTCCAACACACGTTCTCCGCAAGAAGATGGATTTACCGTCTCTTACTTTCAGTCATACCGAGGACGAAAGGTCAAGATGAAACAAAGGACAGTGGCGCTTGTGACATGCAGGAAGCTACGATTCGCGTCACGTTTTGCTGTAATGGAACGAGCGGGGATTCAACGCGTCTGTGAAAGTATGGTGACCGCAACAAGACGGCCCTCCTGATTCAATCACGACATCGTTCCCTTTACATGACAAAGCTGGTCCATCTCATAGGAAATGATACTCGGACGACATTTAGACAACATCACGCGAGAAGACTAAGTAAATGTTGCAGTTTCCGCAGCAGGAACGTGGCAAACTACCTGAACAGTTGGATAAAGGTCTCCAATGCACTGAACCTTAATGAACATAATGCTATCCATAATATCAAACAGAACTTTATTGGTCCATTTATTTTAAATTGCCGCTATAATGCATAATAAAAACAAATAGTTTTCAATCACAATCTTCTCGCGTAATAAATATATTGTACCCCTGAAAATAAATTATGCGTGTAATAACAAACACAAAATCACTAGCATGTCATGCGCTGAATATCTACGCACTAGGTACTGTATGATTAGGGAATGTAGTTATAAAGCGACGATATAAATTTTCCTGTATACGATTTTATTTTCCTACGGAAAACTCTTACTTTTGCCTAGCTGAGTGTCTCCAGCGGTTAAGGAGCTGGTTTTCTGATCCCAAGTTTACAGGTTCAATCCTGGCTCAGTTCGGAGGTATTAGAAGGTGCTTAAATATGTCAGTCCCGTGTAGGTAGGCTTATCGGAACATAAAAAGGGACAACATTCCGGCACCTTGGCACCTTCGTAAGGCATAACATCAGTAAATGGGACGTAAAACCACTATTATATTTATTACTATTGCATTTTCCTTGAAGTTGTGAACTATGATTGAGGCTTAACTTACGATCATGTTACACCCTAGCAAAGTTCTACTAAATTATCTCATCTTGGTCACCAACACCAGTTTCTCTGAATACCCCTCTTATTTATTTCCTGACTTATTGATAAAACAGACAGTGAAATGATATGACTCTTTAAGCATCTAAGTACATTTCCCCATGGCAGAAGCCTGGTTTTGCTAAATAGACATATTTTGTCAAACGTTTTACCCTAAGACGTTGAGAAATATAACCGTATTCGAAACTGTCTTTGTTTAAATTTAAAATTCATGCATTCGTCAGGAGGAACTCATGGGGATCATTGTGATTAACTAGGTGTTAATTTAAATAAGGAGTTTACTCGTGTATAAAGGTTACGGATCAATTCGTATGGTTATAAGGATGTGAAAGAGAGAGAATATTAGTCCCTTGTAAGATCCCAATTATGGTATGGTTGTAGTGTATCGTAACCTCGTCGCGATTACTGCACTCTAGAGCTTGAAAATATCCTACAGTAAGTAAAGCAGCACGATTTGTTCTGGATAATTCCCGACAAAGGGTAGTGTTACGAAAATGTTACAAACATTTGACTTGTAAGACTTGGCAGTAAGGAGACGAGCTGCTCGACTAATCGGTATGTTCCGAGTTGTCAGTAGAGAGATGGTGTGGAACGGCACTAATAAACGAAAAAGATTGAGTGGTATTTTTTAAAAGTAAGAAATATCACAATATGAAGATAAGGTTGGAATTCAGGAGGACAAATTGGGTAAAATATTCATTTTTAAGAAAATGACCTAGGCACTGCAATAATTTACACCGGGCGAGCTGACCGTGCGCGTAGAGGCGCGCGGCTGTGAGCTTGCATCCAGGAGATAGTGGGTTCGAATCCCACTGTCGGTAGCCCTGAAGATGGTTTTCCGTGGTTTCCCATTTTCACACCAGGCAAATGCTGGGGCTGTATCTTAATTAAGGCCAAGGCCGCTTCCTTCCAACTCCTAGGCCTTTCCTATCCCATCATTGCCATAATACCTATCTGTGTCGGTGCGACGTAAAGCCCCTAGCAAGAAGAAGAAGAAGAAGAAGAAGGAATAATTTACAATAAGGGATGTTTGATTACTTTCCATATTCTTCGAAATTATTTAATAAAAGTCTACATAAACAGCTGATAGGGAATCTGCCATCAGGCTGACTGCCATAAATGCAGATCACTTGTAATTGATTGATTGATTGATTGATTGATTGATTGATTGATTGATTGATTGATTGATTGATTGATTGATTGATTGATTGATTGATTGATTGATTGATTGATTGATTGATTGATTGATTGATTGATTGATTGATTGATTGGCAACTAAATGTTTTTCTGGGAAGATAGAAGTAACACTTGCCTTTATTAGGCTGTCATTCTTTAACGTTAAAGCATTTCGCTTTGAAGACGCCTTTGAAGGGGTGGTCATGGCACATCATTCATCTTCATTTTGTGTGTAGCCGTTCATGTTAGTGTTAGACGGATTAATAATCCACGATAAGCAAGTTGATCTTCTCTATGGTAACTGAAATACTGTCTCCAATGTTGGGGACTTCATCACCAAGTACAGCTTGGAGTGCACGACTGTAGCAACAATAGGACCCGCTCTGCCTTCATCTCCTGAGAGTTCAAAGTAGTGAAGTCGAAAACATCATGCAATTATTCAAATGTGTCTTAAATTCATCGATAGTACTTCCAAGATATCGCAATCGTCGCTCCAGTCTTACTTACTCCTACTTCTAAGGACATGTTCAAATTTCTCTGTCAGGATTCATACGGCATGATCCATGCGAGTTTCATAACTTTCAATTTATTTCGAAGTTTATACTGCCTCATACAAGAGGAAACAGTCAGTAAACCTGAATTTCTCATTACGGAATATCTATACCCGTCAGTGACATTCCAGTGATATTGGCTGATGCTTCTCTCAAAGACTTCTGTTCATTCGAAGTTCTCAAAAGGGCATTGGAAAACAGGCATCCTCGTACTTCGGAAGTCTTATGAATAGCCCGTAAGGAGGAGTGAGTACAGATGTAGAGGGCTGTGCAGTGTCGGCTGGTGACAAAAAATTTTGGGGTTCACAACAACATTTTTGTTCATGTCTCAAATCAGCAAAAAAGTAACATAGGTACATAAATCACTTTACTAAAAGTTCCTTGTACGGTTCCTTTTTCAAAAATAATATGGTATAACCCTTGTGACGAAGTATACATTTTATACTAGACCCATCTGTTAGTGCACAACAAAAGTAAAATTCACAATAACTTTGCTACACTGCGAATATTGAAGGATGCGAACACTATTCTTGGTTTTTAAATAGCACGAAGTTCACCTGGGTGTTAGTGTAGAACAAAACCAAACCCCATGGCCTTTCAAGCGACCGCTGGTCAGCCCGGTGGTCTGCAGATTATAAGGTGTCGTGTGGTCAGCACGACGAATCCTCTCGGCCATAATTCTTGGCTTTCTAGACAGAGGCCGCCATCTCACCGCCAGATAATTCCGCAATTGTAATCACATAGGCTGAGTGGACCTCGAACCAGCTCTCAAATCCAGGTGAAAGTCCCTGACCTAGCCGGGAATCGAACCCGGGGCACCCGGGTAAGAGGCAGGCGCGCTACTCCTACACCACGGGGCAGGCTGTATTAGTGTAGAACAAGAGTAAAATTCATAACTTTACTTCACTGCGAACATTGAAGAGTGTGAGCACTATTCTTGCTTTTTTAAATAGCATGAAGTTCACCTGGGTACGACGAGAAGCATAGAAATAATGTGTACCGCATTTACCGGTCATTTTTTAAAAATAATTGTTTCCGAATGGACCCCAATAGTCTCCACATTATCTCGGTTAATCAGGGTTCTACTGTATCACATGTTAATTATTCCCGTCTTGGAAATTAAAGACAACACTAGCATAGGGAATTCAATACTCGCGTTTTTGTGTGCATGAGAATTTTCAGGTTTATTTATTTTTTTACTCAAGTGAGCAACGTCTGTGCACCCAGCTGAAATTCATACACTGCTTTCTTTGTTGAACAATAAACAGGGCAATCAAAAAAGTGCATTCATAGATCTACATCCACACAACCACTTGCGTGTTTCGTACACTTCTCTCTTAAACACGTCTATTCTCGCGTTTGTCAGTTTTTGTAACTTTTTCGAAAATTAAATCTGGTCTGTCCAGTCCAAGCCTTTTAATTTCTAACTTATCCTGATAGGTTAATATTTCACTGGTTAAAATTATCTGAACTGAAGTTATTTTCTCTTACACAAAGAATACCATGGTTGCAAACCATACAAACAGAGGAGTAAAACACAACACTGAAATAAATTATACTTGAAAAGATTTTCCAATCACAAGGTAAATCAAACTTCTTCCCGCGATTACGAACACCTCTTCACAACGAGCTAGAAAATGCCTATTCAGAATTACTAGCGAAATCTGTCGGTAATATAATGCAATAGTAGCTCCTGGGATGCTGTGGCTAACCGTAATAGGAGACGTGGTGGACCCTTGTGGTCAACTCTAATACTGCGTCTGGTTTGAGGGTAGCTCTAAACGGCAAGGCACGTACCTTACCGTGCTCCTCGCTAATGGGAATATCAGTGCATAAACCATGACGTCATCTGCTTTGCGCATGCGTACAGTCTTCAGCACAATAGCGCATTATCCAGTGTGCTCGCTGCACTGTCAGTCAAAACGAACAACTGTCGGTGTAACGGAGATTCGATATGCAGTCGAATACTTTCGATCGATTGTCGAAATCAGGTCGAAAGAAAGGAAAGTTTTAAATTATCCATGAATGCGTAAGGACGTATTAAAACTGGGTGTTCACCTGCTCATGTGCTCCTGAGATCCCACCGCCACTGAGGCTGTGCTTCGTAGAAGTCTTTAGTGGAAAGTGGAGTACAGAGCTATAGGTCGTACACGATCTTTGGCGGAGACCTAGAGTAAGATCTAATGCAATTCGTTACCATAGACTGGCAGAAACTTTATTCTTACTACAGGCAAATTTGACAAGCATCCCTACCCGAAAGGTTTGACACAAATGTAAAATCCTTGAGAAGTCTGTCTATTAAGAGATGAGAATTTCATATTGTTCCGTATTGAAGTGAGTTCACTAATAATTTGAAAGAAAGTATAAAATAGTTCAACATTTCAATACTATTAAAATAAGAAATGTAAGTTTACATTCCTATTTAATTAAAATTGGTACCGGCTTCGACCAGTATTTTTGCTCATCATCAGCCGATCACAAATAAGTGTAAAACAATGCACAGATAAATAAATTGCGAATTACAAAGAATTCTGTATGCAGCTGATAGTGAAGCAATAACATCTTTATGGAGTACTGTGCGTTAAAGGTGCACAGGTAAAAATATGAAGTTTAGATGATACTGTCAGATGCAGCTTATGAAGCACTATAACACACGTATTTATCAGCTGTAGTTTATAAGACACTGTACAAATTTAAGGGTATTCCATGTAAATCATGAACGTTAGTTAGACATAAGCGTTAGAGAGCAATGTATGGGAAGAAGTCCAGAATCAAATACGTATCCAAATTTAGTACTGAGCAAATTCTTGAAGAGTTCAATTTCAGTTCATGAGACACTGTATAATTTTAGGGAATGGAACTGCCCGTCGATAGATCCAAAAATTATGAAGAGGTCGCCGATCAAATACGCAAATCCCACGTACTACGGAGCAAGTTTTATAACGTTCATGATTGACACGCAGTATCCTGTTCCTCATGTTAAATGTATCAAAATTCAATAAGTTGTATACTGTTTTTATAACTGATGACAGCGAGATGCTCACCTGGAACGAACAGATGCACACATCGACTTGTTTGGTAGTATGGGGCTCATATTTCAATGATGACGTTCTGATAATGCGCGCGGAGTGTTTCCATACCTAAAGTAAAATATTTCCACTGATGTTTGAAGAAATTAAGGATTTTTGAACTCACTATTCAAACGAATTAGAGTATTTTGGTGCTAAAAGTACCCCGTAACCCGTAACTCCCCGTAAATCAGGAGCACGAGTCATATTGAGTATATATATTAGCGTTTTGTATTTACAGATTGGTTTAAATATTTTAAATATCATAAGTATAATCTAAAATAAATAGTTTAAAACCAATATCTTCTGCATATTCACTTTCTGACGTTAGGAATAATGTTACATCTTAGTGTTAAAGTTCAATGAAACTGACAGTATTACTCTTTTTCACAAACATTTACTGAAATGTATGCAGCAGAGTACCGTAAATGCATTTTTATTTAATGAAACCAATGAATGCAAGTTTACATCAAATTTTAAGTATCACATTTAACCTAAACAGAAAGGATAGGAAAACTTTGTTACTTCATATGAGTTTACGGAGTATGCAAAGAAATTACTAACTGTTATAGACATGATCTCCCCGAATCAGTACCAGATGAAATAAATTCAAAACTAAACGAACGAATGAAATCATATGAAGAAAAATCAGATTATATAATGGAATCTTAAAGGAAGTGAATAGGTCTTTTTTTCCTGGGTAAAGAGTAATCAACCAACGCAGATTTATGGAGGACATAAAGTATAAGGAACTAACCCTAGCCAGGAAGGCCTTCCGTAAGGAAATATATTTCCTCACTTCAAACAACAATATATTCATTAGAAATATTTCAGACTAATATTTTGAATGATATGATATTCCATTGTCTAGGAACTTCAAGAATAGGTACTGAAAAAGAAAGATCGCAAAGGCTCTTGATGTGCAGAATTACTGATAAATGGCTAATGTGAGGAGGGTAGTTAGTATCCCAAACAACGTGATGGTGAATGTGATTGTTGAGGGCAGAATAATTTATCGGTAGTTAAATTCACCCAGGGAAATGGATGAAATGTTAGGACACATCTTGATGCACTCAATTATTGTTGCGAAGTTTTATGGAAGAAATGAGAGAACAAGATTATAACAATGAAAATAATTTAGAGCAGATAAGATATGTTAATAGCAATGTTCAGATAATGCGACTATACACAAAATACTGTCGTGTGTTGTAATAAAATAATTACAAATTAAATCGTTATTAACAAATTTGAAGAGGCAGTCTCTGACTGCGAAGTGTTTATTTGTGCAATGTGCTACTTTCAAACGGGAAAGTCGCTCCTTGTCTCTTCAGAGTGCACGTCATTGATTTCATTCTTTGAGTGAGACGAGGTGAATTCAGGATTTCATTAGGAGTTAATTGCATTCGCTCGCAATTAAGGTATCGACTCGATCTAGTCTGGTTTCGTTTAGCTGACCAGGATTTAGGCGGTAACCACAAATCAGGAACAAAAGAGTTCAGACATTAATTCTGTCAAATATTATCGAATGGGGCATTCTTCTTTTTTGCAAAGCTTTCCACCAATTTCTAAATGTCATCGCGTAATGTGAATATCTCCTATATTTACTGATGGATGACCTTACTGATGCCTACATGGAGGGATGAATTCAACATTGTGTTATTCTGTGGTGCTTGGTAGAGTGGTCTGTTTGAGGTAGATGAAGAGGAGTGTATTATGACGATCGCAAACACCCAGCCCTCGAGCAAGAAGAAAACAGCATATTCAGCTAAAACACAGGCCCAGCCAAGAAACGAAACCGGGTACCTGTGAAGTGAAGCTGATCATTCAGCCAAGGACATCGACTACAGGATGAGATTATAACACAATCTCCTCTAAATCACAGGGGTGAGGTGTTGGGAATAATTGCAGTAGGCCTATATCTGAGAATTCAGGCATGTGATGGCATGAAGCGGTTGTGCTAGATTAACAAAAGTTTGTAGGCTTGTTAACACATCTGAAAGATGAAGTTGATTCAAATTTCCCGCAAATCGCATTAGCGTGGCACTAGTGGCGGCCACATGACGTTGCAAGTCAGTATGCTACGGGCTGTACTGTGCGACAGCGTTAGTTACCTGTGAAATTGGATGGAGTGACTGTTAGTGGGTACAGAATGCCTTTGCGACGACGGAGAGGTCAGTATCAACCGCTCAATGGGGTTGAACGAGGCCGTATTAAAGGACTACATGAAGGTGGATTTTCCTTCCGCGTTATATCTCCACTCTGCATGCGTGCTTGCAGCAATGGTCACGAGAAGGTATGTTCTCAAGAGGACCGGGCTCCGGACGTCCCCGTGGCACCACCGAGAGGGAGGACCGCCATATTCGGCGTATGGCTGTAGCGCAGCCGACTGCGTCTGCAGCAGCAATTCTAACGGCAGTTGGCATGGCAGTGACTCAACGAACTGTTTGAAATCGGTTACTTGAAGGACGCCCCGAGCCAAACGGCCTGCGGCGTGCATTCCCCTTACCCCAAACCACCACCGTCTGCGACTTCAGTGGTGTCAAGCGACAGCTCATTGGAGGATGGAGTGCAGGTCCGTTGTGTTTTTCTACGAAAGACGGTTCTGCCTTGGTGCAAGTGATGGCCATGTGTTGGTTAGAAGGAGGCCGGGTGAGCGCCTGCAATTCACCTGTGTGCGGCGTGACACACTGGATCTACACCGGGAGTTCTGGTCTGGGGAGCGATTTCCTATGACAGCAAAAACACTCTTGTGGTTACACCACACACCCTGACTGCAGATGTGTACGTCCGTCTGGTGATTCGACCTGTCGTGCCGCCATTCATGAACACCATTTCCGGGGGTGTTTACCAACAGGATAATCCACGAACCCATGCCGCTGTTGTAACCCAAAATGCTCTACAGAATGTCAACGTATTGCCCTGGCCTGCTTGATCCCCCGATCTTTTCCAATCGATCACGTATGGGACATCATTGGATAACAACTCCAGCGTCATACACAACGGGCATTAACCGTCCCTGTATTGACCGACCGAGTGCAGCAGGCGTGGAACACCATCCCACAAGCTGACATCCAACACGCGTACGGCACAATGCATGCACGTCTCCATGCCAGCATTCAACACTCAGGCGAAGACACTGGTTATTAATGTACCAGCATGGCATATTTGCGATGGCTTTTCTCGCGCGGACCTGTAGTTTTGTACCTTTAATGAATGAAATGTGTTACCACGACTAATATATTGCCAAAATGTCCGTGTTGTACATTTCTTATTTCATAGTGTTAAGTTGAGCGCCTTTTCAAGTTTGGTCCTTCTAAATCTTCATAGTATAGCGTGCTCGTGAACGAAACTCTGGACGAGTCTAATCTTGTAAATAAGCTTCAGGCAGTCTAGACGTCGTTTTTTGACGTAATTTTTTACTCTCTGTTTCCGTTCTAGTTAAATGTGCTCAGCAGATAATGACTATTCTCAGGTCTCCTTCAAAACTAAGCAGTCATTTTAATCTAACTTGTATAATGTATCTGTAGTAAACATAATTAAATTTGCACAAAAATACGATGATAGTGTTATTTTAGTAATCAAAAAGGTCACTAATAGTTTTGATGCAGGCAGAAAAAATTATGAAGCTAAATACAGCATAAGTGACAATTCTGAAGACCGAAAGGGTATCTGATACTGCGTAAGTAATATATTTATTCAAATTTAACTCCTATAACTTATTTTCTTGGAAAGGAAAATATAATTTTATGAATAAATATAATAATGTTATTTGTTTTACGTTCCACTAACCACGTTCTTATGATTTTTGGAAACGCCGAGGTGCCGAAGTTTAGTTCCGCAGGAGTTATTTTACGTGCCAATAAACCTACCGACGCGAGTCTGACGTATTTGAGCAGCTTCAAATACCACCGGACTGAGCATCAAGCAAGCTCAAGTTAATGCAAATAACCTCCACCGTGTATCTCTCCGATAACACCCGACTAATGCAGTGTTAAATACTACATATCATGCTGCGAACAACCACAGAAACATACAACAGTGAATACATCCATCCTAGTAGGGTTGAAGTCAAGAAAGGCAGACAACGGTAAAACTGCTCTGTATTCATGCAGAGTGCCGAACTAGGATAAGTGGGAGAAGGCCTGGAAGAACAATACATTAAATGAATTATACTGCATTCTATCAATAATATTTAGGGTGATTTTTATCAGTAGGACATAATTGTATGGTACGTAATCGAATGTTGAGACATCGACTGAAAGACTGAAGTTTACTTACTCCACAAACGCCCACTTCAGAGAGTAAACTGCACAGCTGCCGAGAGTGGAACTCAAGGATCCAATTTGGCTGCTCTTGGGGAAGTGAATGCATATCGATGAAGCTACTTTCATGTAAAATGCACTTGGGTAAGTACTAAGTAAATCCATGCTGCTATGAATACCAGATTCCTCTTGGACAGTTTTTTAATTTAGGTCGTAAGCTCTTGTTACCCCAACCGTCACTGATGGGATTGTAGAAGAACGTTCTCTGAGTTTCATAAACAGTATTTATAGTAACAGTGTGATAACTAATGTAGCTGCAGAAACTCGTCAACGAACTACTTTGATGATACTAGGTTTACACTTCGCCTAGAAAGAAGGTCTTTATTTCTGCATAATAGCTTCCAGGATAGTTCATTCGCAATAAGTTTCTTGGTATTTTGAACACTTTAATAGTGATTTAACCCGTGAGGTCACGTTGTTGGCTTTTATATCAGGTTCATATTACTCACATCACCATTTTCTTTTGATGTTCAGCCTTCCCTCTATATGTTTCATATAAACCTAATTGAAATTTTCACGTATAATTCGCCAGTCCACTGTATCGCGGTCCAGTTACAAAATATTTATTTCAGACCTCGTTCTGAGCACTGCTTACGACCTATCGAATTTTCCATTTTATGTCGGATCCCGAAGAAGAAGGTAGAATTAGGAAGGTGCTGGAGAACATCGAAAATAATTCCACAGTTCCAGCTCTTCAGGCAAGCAACTGAATTTGAAAACATCCCAGGGATATGAGCTTCGAATTTGAGGGAAATACAATAAAGTATGAGAATTTATTCTTTATTTATTGCTAAAAAATACAATCCTTTTCTTAATCATCCTTATCGAGTCGATTAGATTAGCAGTTTGCCTTTTTTGCCGCTACAACCGCTAATGTGAGTCAGGGCATTGTTTACTTAAGCACCAATGTGTGTCAATGCAGAGTTTCACTTAAGCCCTTATAACTAAATTAGGTGTGAAAATTTTTCAGAAATCAAAAAGTCCTGAGGGTACTGAATCAAGGAACAAATAACAAAATAATTATTTAAATAAGTTAATTTGGCTACAATTTTAATAAAAAGGAAAACGAGTAAGGAAACAAGTAGGATGTTTTACGGATTGCATGTAGGCCGGAAGTGACTTTCGAAATTTGTCAGTTTGATAGAGATATCCAAGACTCACAATTTGAAACCACTCTGGGATATCTATCCCTTCAACTTTCGACACAATTGAGGAAATTACTTAATTTTACGTTTTCCGTGTATGCCAAGAAGGGTTTTCTACATTGAAACAGTAAGTGTTTGAAAGAGTACAAGACATAAAACGAGAACAAATATATTAGCTTATTCGGAGATATGAAGAGAAGAATACGCAGCGCAAGGAAGTCGTCTGGATTGGAATGTGAACAGCCTGTAGCCTACCAGTGAGGCGAGAAGTAGAGACTGGTCGTTGCACCCAATGGGATATGCGCAAGCACAGCAATACCAAGACATAGTTTCACACATATTTTCCAGGAGCGCACAGTGAAGCCGACTCCCAGGCCAGGAGATTAGTATCGTAGAAGATGTGCAGAGAAGGTGACAGCGGTGGCGGCCGTGGCCTGTAATAGGAATTGTCTCGGCATTCGCCTTAGTGCAGGATAATGGAAAACAAAATGAAATCGTTCTCAGGGCTACTCTCCCGAATACAGAGACCTGGCCACCCCTCCCCTGCTCGGTTGACCGGTCGGAGTGGAGAGCTCTCGGACCATGGACCAACCACTTATGGGCCGAAACCCTCTCAGCATCCACCGAACACAAAGTTTCAACTTTTCTCACGTGTATATAGGACAAGGTGGTATCCAAGGCAAATGGGTAGGCCTACGAGCAACTGACATACATTCGGTATTACACTGTTATAAGAAATTGATATAAATTTTATTAGACGCAGTTTATTAGTTAACAGTATAAAGAGAATCCAGTAAATGTATTTAATTTCCGGTTAATTTTGCAATCTGTGAAGTACTTTTTTAAATTAGTGAAATACAGAAGAATTCCGTGTAAACTATAAATATGAATCCCAGAACAAAAGTATATAACAGATAATAGTGAGCTATTAAAAAGAAATACAATTCAGTGAGGCGTCATTTGAAACCGATTTGTCTAAGAGACTAGGCGCATTCTCGCACGTCGAAGCAGTGAACGCGATCTCTCCCGTGTTACAAGCTTGGTATTGGGTGTATTCAACTTCATCTGAATGACAAAAGCGGATATGATACGAATCTCTTTTACGGTCAGTATGGGAGCAGCCCATAAAGGTTGCACCGTTCCCGCGTCCAGGTGAGGATACATGAGATCCAGACTATCTGATTAATGTTACTGGGTTGTGGGTTCCGCTTGAGAAAGTACGCCGATGGCCTATGGTAAATCTCAACCTACGCAGAAGGACGTCTCCAACACGCTATCAGTCGGATACCATACTCGCATGTCGCCAAAATTAATCGCAAATTTCAGGTTACTACGATATTTCAAGTGATTCGTACATGTTGCTAACGAAATCGCAATCAGAAAATGAGTCATTACAGTCTTACATCTAGTTCTTATACTAAGTAGGCATTAAAAGAATTATATAGTTTCACTACTCAGCTTTTATTGACTATTCAGTCTAAATATCAAGTAAATGTCATGTAAGATATCGTTAAAAGATGCTTCGTACAACGTAGACAGCTTCATAATGCTATAAACATCTCCATCAGTTGCAATTACGTTGAAATAAAGAAAAATAGGTTTGGAAAAACCCGTAACAAGTAGTTGAAATCTAGGCCTTAATCATCGATTCATTAACCCTGGCCTGTTGAAATACTAAGTCATAGTTAAGTAATGTTTGCAGAAATCAATTGAAAAATTAAAATATATAAATCAAATGAAACATATTAAATAGACTTGAAAGAATTAGATGCATCCAATTGGTTAAAAAATGAAAAGAAAATTATATTCCCTACTATATACATCATTTAAGATTATAGTTTTAAAATAGAATGTAGAACGCAGTGAAAATAGCCAAATAAATAATCCATTAAGATCTGCAATCTCTTCTCACTGAGCTGAATTGCTCCCCAAAGTTACTTAAAATTCTATTATTTAACCTTTAATTCACATATGACCGGTGAAACGAATGTCACTTTGCTAAACTTAACATCTGTGTCCATACACAGTAGAAAATCGTATGGGAAAGCCATGTCTGATTTCTGAGGACTTTAGTTAACTCATATGTTTAAAAGTTCGCTTGGATGTTTCATGTTTCATAAGATCTGATCTCCATATAAGCAAATTCAGGTCCACTCTAAGTCGTAATTAATTTCAAATTAATTCTATCATAAGGCTTATGTGGCTCATTCACTTAATTATTATCTTAATCCATGGTTAAAATTAAATTTAAGTGCGTATCTGGCTGAATGTAGCATTGCCAAGTGTATTTAATTAACTTTCTAACAAATTATACCATAAGTGGAAAAATTGGCATATTAGAAGACTCTACCTTCATCTAAAAATCCATTTATCAATGACTAAGTTACCAGTGATGTGTCAAACTGCTCCCATAAAATCAGGAATTAGGTTACCATGTGTGAGAGTACTTGAAAGTGGTCATAAATAACTCAGTGAAGGCCTAAATATTAACGTTATTAGCCTCTTGGCTCATCTGATGATCCTACATACTCAAACAACTCTGTGTTGATGGCATTAACCTACTTTGTGTATCTGGGAATACAAACAGCAATTGAAAGCAGTACGTTTCAATGTATACCTAAGCATGCATAATTTGCACGTACTATCATCTCTCAGAAGACTACTATGACCAACCTTTCAAATAAAAATAAATATCACCATCACAACTTAACATCCGCTTATATTATCACTTCATTCACCATTTATCACTTCAGATATCACGTAATATCCATATCAATGCATCTCAAGCATTCATCTAATTAAATACGCTGCATATGTGCCATAACCTACACATATAAAAAACATTATCCTTACCGTCATAGTATCAAAGAAATGTGTATCACAATACTAAGCTGCACTACTATACTTCGTCGTAAACATTCCCTAAATACGATCTCCAAGCTTGCTATTCCGATACAGCCATCATACATGTATATTGACATTCATATTATACTCTAACACTTCACTGATAACGATTAAAAATAACTATTACTTTCTCTCACACCACATTGATAAATTTGCGAACGACTTTCACTGGTATTTTACGCCTATATATGGGATTAACAGTAACTTCAGATGAATACCTACATCCATGTAATTACACTTAATATTATTTACGCACATATCACACATAGCCAAAAAATAAAGGTTTCTACTTACGAAAAACGACTCATAGGGGACTTAACTTTGCTTATTGGGCCCTGTTTGCCATCTCGCTGTTGATCATCGGGAATGGTAGGCCTTGCTCCATGGTTCTGCTTTAGGTAATTGGGTCCATCTCGTCTTCTCAGCTGATTTCCAATCCTCCTGGGTCATCAATCTCGTAAAGCGCCACCATAGTCGGAGTAGTCTCTGCCTTGGTCTTCTAGAACATCATAGTGGTCTCTGGTACGTTAGGAACAGAATAATACAATGTATTAGTTAATGTTGTCATGTAATTTATCTTCGTTTCGTACTGCCTATGATATCAGAATGAATGTGCTCTGGGCCGTCTAGTTTCGCTATAACAGTTCTAACTGTGCTACTATTTGTAAACTCTCTCGCTTGCCGAGCGAATGCAATTTTTCCGTGCTTATTAGAATTGCACCTGACAGCTGGTTGGATTCTGCTCTCTACGATGTGCAGTATCAGACAAATATAAAGCTTCCAAGTCCAGCCGTGACGTATTAGTTGTACCAGACTTGATGATTCCTTTTTGCAGGTCTTTAAATTTCGCGCAGTTATTTCAATCTATGCAGTTGACGTTGAGCGGGCTGCCGCGGATTTTATTCTCCGTCAATAGTTGATCATAAAAACAGACAAGTCGGCTTATTTCTTTGCTCGACTCCGTATTACTTGCCGTAGTGCTGAACTGTGTCGAATGTTCTAATAGAAGTCTCTTTTTTCTAATAATTGGTTTAAATAATCCGCTTATGACATTCATTTCTCACAGCCTTCTAAGAATGGTGCTTTCGGTGACTACCGGTTGAAAGGATTACCATTTCGGCTCGTACCGATGTTAATTACTTTCACATTGACCTTTTAATGGTTTGAACGCCATTTTTGTTCCTACTAATGCAAATATAGAACGGTGAAACGGCACAAGGTTTATCGATCTAACTCCAGAACAGTGCATGGATGGCATCTAATATACAGGCATAGACCCTAACCATTACCTTTCCCCACCTTATACTCCATTAGTACTCGTGCATATTGTGATGAGTTTTAAGCCAGGAGATCACTAGGATTATCTGGTTGTCGAATGATGACGTTCAGTTCGGTAATGGAAAATATTTTCCAACTACCTTAGCAGGGGCACCACGGGCAGGAATCAGCTTCACCTTACTGAAGCATACAATACAGTATGGAGACAAGGACTCATCTACAAACTGCTTCGAGTAATACCTTGAAAGAAAATCGCCAAGCTCATTGAAAATATGCTTATAGACCGGAGGGTTCATGTAATTTTGAGAAACAAGACAAGTAAGGAAAGGATCCTTAATAACGGTCTCCCTCAAGAATCGGTACTAGCACCTCTGTTGTTTAATACATATCAGACACCGAAAACCGTCTCTATATCATTTGGTTATGCGGATGACTTGGTATTTGCAACGCAGGGCAAATCTATGGAGAACACCGAAGATACGCTGAGAGCTGATCTCGCCATCTTAGATCAGTACTTTCGTAATTGGAGACTTAGGCCAAGTTTGAGTAAAACTGAAGTCTCATGTGTCCATCCCAACAATAAACTGGCCCACCGTGAACTTAATGTCAAATTCCAGAACAACATACTTCCTCACAACAAACACCCAAAATACCTCGGAGTAACCCTTGACAGAACACTGTCCTTCAAGGAACATGTGAAGATGACAAAAGCTAAACTGCAGTCACGGAACAATATCATCCACAAGCTCTGTGGCACCACCTGGGGTTCTTCTGCTTCGACCTTACGAACTTCGGCCCTTGCCCTTGTCTCCTCAACTGCAGAATATTGCTCTCCAATATGGCTGAACAGCTGCTACACAAAACTGTTTGACACACAGCTTTGCGCATTCCATATTCCTCCACCTCACCTACGGACAACGAATGCCTTGTTGCGTGAGTATCAGAAGCTGTCGAGGAATTCCAATCTGTCAATTCATTGAGATATACCCAACGCCTTGAAAAACAGACTTCGGTGCAGATATCCACCAATAAGGACTGCCAAAATCCTGGTTGACAAATTCACCCTGCAGCAGGATTTGATTCAAGAATGAACTTCTACGGCTCCAGCTGAGTATCAGAACTTCCCCTGTATTACAAAAATACCAAAACTTTTGACCTACTTCGCAAAACCTGGACAACTCTCAATCGTATCAGGACAGGCCATGGAAAGTGTGCTGACTTCCTCTATAAATGGGGCAAACTTCCCTCCCCGGAATGTAGCTGCGGTGCCCCTATGCAAACAGTTCGTCATATAGTGGAACAGTGCTCCCTGAGTGCTTATCAGGGTAGCCCAAAAGACTTTCGTGACCCAAATTCTTCTTGTATAGATTATTTTCAGAGCTTGATGGTAAAATTGTAACCTACATCGTGTACTGTATATTTAATTTGTGATTGTGTGTTTTTATTTTTAATGTCATACGCTAAATTGTATATTTAATTTGTGATTGTGTGTTTTTATTTTTAATGTCATACGCTAAATTGTATATTTAATTTGTGATTGTGTGTTTTTAATTTTAATGTCATACGCTAAATAAGTAAATAATAACTCGTGCACGCACCAGTATACACACCAATAGCACATATCTCACCTACTACGGTCTCAGGATGGCAAAATACACTGATGAACAGCGACAGCGCTTTATGTTCATTACATATTTGACACTTTATGAAACTATCAAAGGCCAACTGATAGATACAATAACCAACAACTGCTTTCCTTTACATGATTATCAAACACTTCTTCCGGTGTAGAGTGCATCCATTCATCTGCACTCCCAGATGATTTAGCCACATTATGACATTGATGGTGTCACTGTAGTTAAATTATATTAAAATAAAGGGAGACCATTGCATGAAGTTGCATTAAAATAATTAATAATAATTTCGTGTGGCTATTTCCAGCCGGGTGCAGCCCTTGTAAGGCAGATCCTCCGATGAGGGTGGGCGGCATCTGCCATGTGTAACAAACTGCGTGTTTTTGTGGTGGAGGATAGTGTTACGTGTGGTGTGTGAGTTACAGGGATGTTGGGGACAGCAAAAATACGCAGTCCGCGCGCCAAGGGAATTAACAATTTAAGGTTAAAATCTCCGACCCGGCCGGGAATCGAACCCGGGACCCTCTGGACCAGGGGCCTGTACGCTAACCATTTATCAATAGAGCGGGACATGACCTTGCACTAAAACCTATGAATTGTATTGTTCTTCCCCGTAGGGTGAGGATTAAGCCAGGTATCTGAACATAGCCCACTCCTGCCGTAAAACACCAAGGCTCTTCGTCCTCCCCACACGGCAGACGAATCGCTTTCAACACCATTATATGCCCTAACTTCGTATTAGTACTGCGGAGAAGTTTGGAGTTTAATCCTGCATTTGAGCACGCAGTAGGCCTATAGCCATTACGAACTGTGTACCACCACCTCTCCTACCCGGATTGCCAACGCTCTGGTGGAGAACTTCTTTGCACCAACTGGACTCGAACCGGCTAACTACGGAGTCAGACCATAGTGACTTGACATCTTAACGACAATGGCCACCAGCATTCTTATCCACAGCATGTCTTCACTTCTCTTCGTGAATGGGTTTCTTAGAGGCACGCGGAATCAACATTTGTTGACATTTACTTTTAGGCCAGCATTTCTTCATCTGTAGTGAATGGGTGTATTTTCTTTGCAGGCGCCATACATGTCGATTAGTTTTTCTCTCATCATCCTCAAAACCCCGTATGATTTTTCTAATTAACAAGAACAGCTGCCTGCCTTCCCTCCCATCAATCACCTCCTTGTGTAAACCAAACACTTCACCTTCTTACACAATTCAATCGGTCATTAGAGAGTTCCGCAAAAGTGAGTAGTGATGGGATATTGGATTCATTTTACTGAATCGATTCACGCTTTGAACCGATACAGTGATCCGATTCAAGGCACATTACAGTCACCGTTCGTATTACATTTGTGCGGTGTGTACTGATAGAGAGCAGCAAGAGCCTTCAGTACTCGCTGCTGCCTTCTCCATTCTATGAACTGCTTTGCTGTGCACCATCCACTTTTCAGATTCAGATTTTTCCTACAGCTCCGCCTCTGTGGTGTAGTGGTTAGCGTGATTAGCTGCCACCCCCGGAGGTCCGGGTTCGATTCCCGGCTCTGCCACGAAAATTTGAAAAGCGGTACGAGGGCTGGAACGGGGTTCACTCAGCCTCGGGAGGTCAACTGAGTAGAGGTGGGTTCTATTCCCACCTCAGCCATCCTGGAAGTGGTTTTCCGTGGTTTCCCACTTCTCCTCCAGGCGAATGCCGGGATGGTACCTAACTTAAGGCCACGGCCGCTTCCTTCCCTCTTCCTTGCCTATCCCTTCCAATCTTCCCATCCCTCCACAAGGCCCCTGTTCAGCATAGCAGGTGAGGCCACCTGGGCGAGGTACTGGTCATACTCCCCAGTTGTATCCCCCGACCAAGAGAGTCTGAAGCTCCAGGACACTGCCCTTGAGGCGGTAGAGGTGGGATCCCTCGCTAAGTCCGAGGGAAAAACCGAACCTGGAGGGTAAACAGATGATGATGATGATGATGACTTTCCAATATAAAACAAATAATTCTTAGTGGTCATGGGCATAACTCATAGCTGTAGGGTAGGCTAGAGAGCTGAGTTGAATAAATTGTCGAATGTAACTAAGTTGTAATACTAAAATAATAACCAAATAGCCTGCACTTTCTAGCTACTTTCGAATTATGATCGACTACCTTTTTAATACTGCAAATAAAATTATTTATACCTCCCTCAGAAAGAGGACATTGAATGCAAGTGGGCATTATTTTCAAATGAGCTGCGAAGAGAGTCTTTTGTGTCGTACGATACTTTCAGTGTGCCTTGCCTCTGTATGTCTCGCCCGCAGTTGAAGTTCGGCTCCCCGCCAATGTCCAGTGTTCCGATCAAATGAACCGCATGTGTGTGTTGTGTCTCAATGACCCGTGAGTGCACCATTCAGTATTGTCGACTCGCCGTTACTCCGATTCGATTTACTCGGACAGTTAAATGAATCGATTCACTGCTTCGAATCATATACTCAGTAGCCACCTCCCAGATTTTGCCTGATGTGAAAACGGGAAACCATGGAATACCATATTTTGGGTGGCTGACAGTGGGGTTCGAACCCATTATATCTCCGGAATGCAAGTTCAGAGCTACGCACCCTTAAACGCACGGCCAAATTGCTCGTTACCAATAATAGAAACACAACACATAAATATTTTGTTTCCTTCACGTAGCTAACACACTGACGCTTGCAAGCGTAATCCCTTCGGCAGTCATGCAGTACTATATACGGTATCTCCTCATTCTTGCAAACAAATATCATTTATATCAAATACTTTAATATGATAATACCGGACAGCTTGCTGTTTTCAGAGAGAAAGCCGATAGTGCTGCTACCTACATGGCTTGGTGTGACCAACTTTTCAAAAACATTGCCAACTGCATGATTCTTGGCGCACTGCCGTGTTGTTTATAATGTATCAGTGTTTGTCACTAAATAATCTTACATTGCAGTTATATTCCAAGAAGAGTGTTATGCGCTGAAAAAATTACCCAGCAAGATAATGGGCGTGAGAAATGATAAGGACCGCAAGTATTACAAAAAGTAATGACCTCGCATCTGTGTTGAGGTTACATTCTATGCCCCTTATATTAAGAAATTCAATCAAATACCCTACTGAAATGTTAGTAGGACGTAAAACCAATAATATTAACAAATATGCAACTCTAGTATACTCAAGCTTGAGGGTCCATATTGTTAAACAGTGCCATAAATTTCACAATCGAAAACTTGTGGGTCTGTAGCATAATGGTTATCGTGGTAGTCTTGAAATTGAAAATTCAAAGCCATGAGTTTCGAATCCAGTCACCTTTTCTTTTACTGTAAGAAAATAATAATTTTCTTTACGTCCCACTAAGTACTTTTACGGTTTTCGGAGACGCCGAGGTGCCGGAATATAATCCCGCAGGAATTCTTTTACATGCCAGTAAATCTACCTACACGAGGCTGACGTATTTGAGCACCTTCAAATACCACCGGACTGAGCCAGGATCGAACCTGCCAAATTGGATCAGAAGGACATCGCATCAACCGTCTGAGCCACTCAGCCCGGCGTAAGAAAATTATTTCAGTGCATTATTGGCATAGGCTTGAGCACCAGTCCAATTAATTTAAAACGTGTGTATGGTAATTCTTCATGCATTAATTTGTGAAAGAGACTTTAAGAAATTCTGGACCCTTCATCCTTGTCAGGAACATCGTAATTCACTCACGTAACCCCAATATGTGTTATATATTATGTATCTTTGTCTTCAGAGGTAAAACAGAAAATTCAAAGAACGGCAAAAGCGAGATAGCAGCGTGAGGTTGAGTTGCTCTGTAGAGTTCGGGAAGATCGGCCGTACCGAAGAAGAAGAAGACGAAGGAGGAGAAGAAGAAGTCAACATAATGGACCAAACTATTGTTTCTTAATTACAGCTTCTTCTCTTTCCCAAAATCTTAATAAATCATGGATGTTATTAGGTTATCTGTCCCCGTTGGCTCTTTGGCTGATTGGTTAGCTCTTCGTGCCCCCCACCTATTTATGATACCTTCATTCTTTGGAGTGTTGGACTTCTTCCATTTCCCTTCTAAAACCAAACCCCTTGGCACTACAGCCCTTGAAGGGCCTTGGCCTACCAAACGAACGTTGCTCAGCCCGAAGGCCTGCAGATTACGAGGTGTCGTGTGGTCAGTGCGACGAATCCTCTCGGCCGTTATTCTTGGCTTTCTAGACCGGGGCCGCTATCTCACCGTCAGATAGCTCCTCAGTTCTAATCACGTAGGCTGAGTGGACTTCGAACCAGCCCTCAGGTCGAGGCAAAAATCCCTGACATGGTCGGGAATCGAACTCGGGGCCTCCGGGTAAGAGGCAGGCACGCTATCCCTACACCACGGGGCCGGCCCATTTCCCTTCTGATTAGTGTTAATAGAGGATGGCTGGCCAGTTGTACTTCCTTTTAAAATAATCGTCACCACGGAATGGTCAGAGTAATGACCTTCGGTTCAGAGGGCCCTGGTAAGATTCCCGGCTAAGTCGGAGATTTTATTCGCGTCTGTTAATTCCTGTAGATCGAGGGCTACGGGTTTGTGTTCGTATTCATACGCATCTTCAAGTATATACAACACATCATGCAAAAAACAACCACAAAAACACTAGTGAGTACGGTATATATCCCTCCAAATATGATTGCTGTTATGAAAGGCATCCGGCCGGAAAACTAGGCCAAGTCCATACAAAATTCTGCGCTAGGTAATTGAGAAAAGGTTAGAAAGAAGAGGAGAGTGTAGTTATTAAATATTTCCCCAGAGACTGGGTGGATCCTCAAACAGATTCTGCTTTATAATTTTTAAGACATAGCGAAAGGCACGGGTAACATAATGCTCGTGTGGAGGTTTATGAAGGAGGAATTTAATATTTTAAAATTTCATTCTTAATTATTGTGATTATTCAATTATTTTAACAAAAATATTTCCAATGAGTATGGTGCATTCCTCTCAGCTGTAGCACAGACAAGTATGCAGTTCACACCAACACGCTAGATGTCACCACTGTCGCTGTTCGCACTCCGCTCAATGCTGTTGAGATACAGCTGTCCGGTATTGGTGTATTAAAGTATTTGTTTATATTTTTTCACGTTGGAAAATGATGACAAGTGACAGAAGGAATAACGAAAATAAATTTTTGCAATACATTATTACAGACTTATGCCCTACACATTTTTTATATCTGGATCACAGTTGTTTTTCTCATTTTCTCCGCCTGTATCATGTTCACTGTAATTAAACACAATATTTAAAATTATAAGACACACATTGCTTAAGGCCTTCAGTTCTAACAGACTCTCACAAACTTATTTCATGTCATGAATATTATAGCTGAGTTTGCATTAATTTAGAGGCTGAAATATGCTCCAAATATTCGTGTTTTAAAAAGCAACTTGCCGGGCTGAGTGGCGATCGCCTTCTGAACCCAACTTGACAGGTTCGATCCTGGCTCACTCCGGTGGTAGTTCGAGGTGCTCAAATACGTCAGCCTCGTGTCGGTAGATTTACTGGAACGTAAAAGAACTCCTGTGGTACTAAATTCCGGCACTTCGGCATCCCCGAAAACCGAAAAAGTAGTTAGTAGCACGTAAAGCAAATAACATTATTAATAAACAACATTTTACACAGTCTACTTAACTCCATTAATATTTCCGAATCCGTTTCCACCCACTGAAGGGAACTTAAACGAACGCCTTTCAACTTAAACTCCAGCTCGTTCACGATTATTTAAACATTAACCAGTTGTAACGGAGAGAGAGAGAGCGACTAATAAATACACTGTGTTAGAGTTTTAACTGTCTAGCGAGAAATATGAAGCCAGAAAGTACAGTAACATGTTTTTCTCTTACCCATAAATGAGGATAAAAGTTAATCTCCCCCGGGCTATCATAGCAGCATCAAGAGTTATACAAAACTGCATGCTTGCTTGATTCTCACTATGACTTTATTAATAAGTGATAACATTGTAATTTCGAATAGAAAGTCGGAAGGAAGGAAAATGCAGTTACCTGATTGGTTAAAATTAAAAACTACGATGAAGGCGTTAGTATATATATCGTCTGAGCCTCCGTGACCTGCCTCTTACCGCTGGGTTCCACGGTTCAAATCCCGTTCACTCCATGTGAGATTTGCGCTGGAGGGACAGGTTTTTCTCCCAATACTCTGGTTTTCCCGTCAAATTTCATTCCAGGAACACTCTCGTATATAATTTCATTTCATCTGTCAGTCATTAATCATTTCCCAAAGAGAAGTGTGACAGGCTTCAGCAGCCGACACAATTCTTATCCTCGCGGCTGGATGAGGACCTCATACAATCCATTCCTGACCCGGTCGAATGACTGGAAAGAGGCTGTGGGTAATCCGGGTGAGCAAAATAATACCATCCCGGGATATTTTTAATAGGGCTTGCGGGGGATTGGAAATGATGGAAATGGGCTCTTCTGAAAAAACGGAAACCGAGGATCCAAAATTCTGACTCCACTTCACTCAGAAACCGCCGGCAGAACTCAACACGCAAAGGTTCGTCTGGACGTTCAACGCATGCAGAACAGTAAATTTTGTCATTCAGATGGAGGTCCTTTTCGATAATGTTTCGGAACGACAATCTCTTAACTCCCACTTGCACAGATCAATGACGTTGAGATTTCATCAGTCTTCGTTTCAGGCTTTCTCTTCACTCGAGCAATGTTTTCTGGTGTTCAGACTCTTTCGGGATAGTTAAGATTTTTATTCGGTAAAGAGGCCGTTTCGTGCCATTTTGCTACTAATTTCTGCATTTCAGACTTTGCTGGAGGTTTTGACAAAACACTTCCAGTGTTAAACACTTTCGCAAATATTTCTGCACAGGTTTTCCGCGAATCATACTTTTTATAACACTCGACAATGAACAGGCGTTGTTTTATCGTGATCACCATTTTGTGCTGCATTCAACACTAAACACGTCTGCTCCACTCACTCACGCACAGGAAATGGCACAATGACGAACTCGGGAGATGCTCACACGAAAACATGTGCAGCAATCGTTTGGTGCATCGAAATCACGATTTCCATTATTTCCTGTGATGGGTCATTTCCGCGTCAGTCTTATAAACTGTTTTTCGGGCTAGTTTTACTTTTCCTGCCCTGTATATCTGTGGATATCAACCATCTGAGTATAAACTTACCTATAATTGTTAATCCCGTAACGTAGTTATATAAAGTTAAGATTCCAAGGTCAGATAAGTTTTGTCCACATTCTATGTGTTGGATTTAGTATTAAGTCACTCTACCACTAAATCTGTAGTGTTAATATACAATTCAGAATATTCATCTACGTATTTCTACGCGGTTTTTTCATTATTAAGCTTTGCTACTAGTATAAGATTATTTTCAGATATATTTTGTAAATTTTCAGTAAATTCCTGGACGATATCGTTTTAATTGTGTTATCTAAAATTCAGGAGAATAGCCTATTGTGTGTAAATTTTGCATCAATTCCTCTATGATCGCTTTATAAATATAAATATATAATTATAAACTTTTATCCCTTTCATCGTTCAGTCTGCAAGCCTCTGTCAATATAATAAACAGCTCCACAATCCACTATTTATAACCAACTCTGTTGACTCGTTTAGTTCCGCACCTCTTTATCATGAAATCATTAGAAACTCAATCCAATGATTGTCATCTTTGTCTCCCTCTACTTGTCTTACCCTTCATGACCGAGTCTATTTTTCTCCCAGGTAATCTATCCTGGAGAAGCTGGAGGAGAATGGAAAAGATCTCATGGACAGAAAAACGTTCAAATGAAGAATAGGTGAAAGGAATCTTTATTATCACTAATATGAAAGAGAAGACACCAATTAATTAATAGTCTTATAGTAAATGTCATGGAAGGAATGATTCAAGAGAAGAAGGGGGAGATCTAGACTGCAATACACTATACAGATCAGAGAAGTTGTAGGAGCAGGCTCATATGAGGATATGAAGTGATTAATAGATTACGAAGAAGAGTGAACGGGAAGAATTTCTGCCAACCTACCTTTTGAGAATTAAGAAGATGTGTTAATGGTAATAAATAATAATGGTCATGAATAAATAATATAAATCTGCCTATCGCTTTTGCGGGATATTCTCGGAAACCACCGAATGGATTTTGATGTGGTTGTTCCCATTGTAGAGATTAAAAATTTTTATGGGGTGGGGAGAAGAATTTTAAGTCCACATCTATAGTTAATAATAATAAAAGCGAGTCGGTCCTTGATTACTTTAGGGAGGAGGCTCAGAAATAAATATGTGATACGATAAATTTCTTGGCTTAAAATTAGAAACCATATTTTGAGATTCATTAAGCAATTAAGTAATTGTTCATTCACCTCATTAATCATGTTATTATTATTTCTTGATTCGTTATGCCCTACTAAGGAGCACGTTTCAACTTATTAGCACTTTTTTGTTTTCTTTCTTCCCTTCCCAGTCTCTCTTCATCCTCTCGCTGTGTTCCTTTTAATGTTGTTAAGTCCATCCTGTATTTAGTCGGATGGGCTTTTCAGAAAATTTGTGTTTGTAAATTAAGGGTCTGAATGTTATTCTATCTTGAATGGTTTCGTCATTAAAACCAATTTCATTTACACGTTCACTGATTTCTTTCAGCCAATTATCGCGAACTTTCAATCAATCAATCAATCAATCAATCAATCAATCAATCAATCAATCAATCAATCAATCAATCAATCAATCAATCAATCAATCAATCAATCAATCAATCAATCAATAAATCAATCAATCAATCAATCAATCAATCAATCAATCAATCAATCAATCAATCATCAGTGGTCTGAATTTAGGACTGTAGCCCAAGTGGCAGATTCTCTATCAATTGTTTATCAAACTTTGTCTAACTTTTTCAAAGAACTTTAAAATTTATCAAATATTTACCTTGATAATTTATTCAAAACCCTTACTCCTCATCCTATAAATGGATATTTTCCTCAATTTTTCACTTTTATCTTCATATTATGATCTCTCCTACTTCCAAAAGCTCTGCTCAGTCTTATTCACCTACTGATGTCACCCCACGCCATCTCTCCACTGACAGCTCGGAACATACCACTTAGTCGAGCATCCCGTCTTCTTGCTCGCAAGTATTCCCGGACCGAAATCTTCAACATTTCCATAACACTGCTCCTTTGTTGCGAATTATCCAGAACAAGTTGTGTTACTTTCCTTTGGATATTTTCCCTTTCTCGTATCAAGTCGTCCTGGTGTGGGTTCCATTCAGTGGAACCATCCTTTAATTCCGGTCTCGCCAGAGAAGTATACGCCATCTCTTTTACATTCTTACTATAATCTCTAATTACTCTCATAGCCAATTTAAGAGATCTGGTACGTTTCTTAACAACCTCGTTAATGTGATTACTCTAATGAAGATCATTCCTTACATAAAAACGCAGTTTCTTACATTGATCCCCATGGCGTACCATCACACGATCAACGCAGTAATTGTAACTAAGAGGACCTTTCCTCTTGTTTAAACTTACAACCTGAATTTTTATCTCGTTTACCATCATACAATTTCCCGCCGTACATCTCAGAACATTCTCTAGTTCCCATGCAGTCGCTCACTATTCTGCAATTCCTTTACCACTCTCTACAGTATAAGATCATCCATAAATAGCCCTATCTGTGATTCCAGTTCTTTACTCATAAAATTTATATATATATATATATATATATATATATATATATATATATATATATATATAGTGAGGAAGTCGGAAAATTTAAGAAACGGGATTTCCACTTCCGGAGGTGCATATGGGCCTGAGGTTCACTCGGCCTACACCAAAAATGAGTACCAGGTTAATTCCTGGGGGCAAAGGCGGCCGGGCGTAAAGCTAACCACTCTACCCCATCACGTGCCGAGGTTAACAATGGTGGAAGCCTTTACCTTCCACTCCTCCAAGGGCCTTCATGGCCTGTACGGAGGTGACTTTGCTTTGCTTTGCTATATATATGAGAAAACATATCCATCATTTCTTGTGAGTGGAGTATCTGCTCTTCTTTGCTTCAACTCCGCCTTACAACTTGTTAGGGGAACCGGGTAATGTGGAATGACCAAAAATAGCATTTTTGGTTTTTAGGTTCAAAAAATTTTCCATTCTTTCCAGAGTACAGCAGTATATAACACATGGGTATAGATACCATATTTGAGGTCATTATTGATATTTTAATGTAACCATGCATACGTCAATTACGTGTAACGACACGCCCCCTTTTTGTTTTCCGTGTACATTTCTTGTTCTACATCGCCATGCATACGTCAATTACGTGTAACGGCACGCCCCCTTTTTGTTTTCCGTGTACATTTCTTGTTCTACATCGTGTAACTGAAATTGGGACAGTTTGTTATCTTAGGAGATTATTCTGTTCATCACATTGGCTAGCCTGAGCACGCATTAACGACTGTAAGTCGTTTTACCTCCTTTCTAACGTTTATGTTAACCTGTGTTTAGATTGTGATTGTGCTCGTATTCAAACTTCAACCTCATTTTTCTCAAAACAAAATTGTTGATGCGTTATGTACGTTTTTCTCGGGAACTAAAAATGTTAAAATCCTGAAATTTCTACCACATACTGTGCAAGTACCAGTACATATTTAATAGCAGAATCGCTTTGAAACCATTAGTAGTTATTGAGATAAGTTAGGAAGTATAATAAAATAATGCCATTACAAAATGCTCAAAACGTTTGCTCGATTAGATTTTTGCTTAAAAGTCAACCATCAAGACCATCAATATAATTATACTACAGGCTATTAATCAGACATTTGCAAGTACATACTCCAATGTTCAAGGTTCTGAGTCTTTTAGATCACAAGAAAATTGTACAAGAACAAAGCAGCCCCTTTTATAATTTAACCTTACGCCACCGCTAAAAAAAAATTTAATCATCACTAAAATCTACTTATGTATACCCTTGGTTATTGTAACAATTATTCAAAATCTCATAAATATAACTCAAGTAGTTTCGGAAATATTCAAGACTAGCGAATGGACCCGTGCTTCGCTACGGTATTCTACATTGTATTCGAATATCGAAGTAAATAGTGTACATGCAGTAAATAAGATTGTTTTAAAATTGCATGTCTCTTAGCGTTATCCGAGAAAGAGCATGGGGAGGTCCCCGAACGCTGTTTCCAATGTAAAGTGTTTGTTACGGATTTGTGATATAACGGCAGGCTCACTTGCCTACTGCCATTCACAATCGAGTTGGGAAGTTTACATTATAATTGCAGGCCCCATTGCCTACTGCGCGGTCACAATCGATTTGGGGAGTTTCCGTTACAATGGCAGCCACTTTCCTACTTCCAGACATATTACAAATTGAGGAGTTTTAATTATAATGGCAGGAAACTTCCCTACAACCAGTCAAAATTGAGTTGTGCAGTTTTCATTATAATGACAGGTCCCTTTACCAACTGCCAGACAGGTTACTGCCAGTCATACCAAGTTGGTGAGTTACCATCAAAATAGCAGGCCAGTGTGCCTAATGCCAGTCACATTTTAGATGGGTACATCTGTTTATAACTGCGGGAACGCTTGCCTACAGCCAAACACAATCGGGTAAGGGGAGTTTTGAACAAAAGTGCATGCTCCCTTGCCTTCTGCAAGTCAAATTGAGAAGTGAATTATTCATTACAAAGGTAGGCCTGCCTTATTAATGCCAGTTACACAGGAATTGGAGAAGGACCCCATTCCTACAGCCAGTCAAAGTCGGTGTGGGGAGTACTGATTACAAAAGCAGACACACCCTTTCTCGATCGCTACAAAATCGACATCATTGAATATATAGAGTTCGACATTCGAAAGTATGTGCTTGTTTACAATATTGCAGACCTTCATTTACAGATTAACTGCTGCTAAACGGTACATCATATCGAGAAAGGATTGTACCATAAGACACGCCGGATTTAGCGGCCTAAATTGCTGGTCTTATGATATCTCATCTTCAGGGGTCAGATTGAGTTAGAAACGTGGAACAGGGTAAAGTTTTTGTAAGATTATCTCAGATTACATTACTTTTCGGATAATTATGTGACAGCTACGTACATAGCATTTGGCTCATATATGGCTACTGGGTGGGCCAATATTCGTGAAGAGTTTGATGATTCTGTATTTCATATAAGTAATTGAAAGTATGATTTATGCATGTGAAAATTCCAAATTGACTTAACATCGATCAATAGAGAAAAATAAAACGTAAAAGGGATACAGATACGGCAAAAAGTCATAAGACCAAGGTTGTAGATCGTTCCAAATTGAACGGAGATTGTGCAATCCGTTATGTGATAGGAATTTCCGAAGGTGTGCACCATCATTAAAATTGCCTGCATATTTCGATATTCTTCGGGGATAAAAAGTGAAAAAATTAATGATCTTGGTAGTTTTCCGTTCATTACAGGCTAAAAAGTATAATTTTGTCAACTTTCAATTATATTATTTTTCTTCTGGCAGATTATACCGCAATCTGGATATTGGGCGAGGCGGGTAAAAATTAGGACTTTCAAGAAACTAATCCAAAAAATTATGCAGATGGTCATTATTACCCCTTCAACGGAAAGCTGTACGAAAATTTCGCCAAAATAGTCAGTGTAGGGGCACACGGTCGTTACGATTTGATTTATATAGATAAGGAATCTGCTCCATGTAAAACACCTTTTGGGCTATGTCCGCTGGACTTAACCTGCAAAACTGACCATTCATGATATCTCCCTTATTAATCCTCCTGACGAAAAAATGCACATGAAAAAAAAGGTTTAGAGGTGGAATTCCATCACGTTTGTTCGATTTCCAGTCAGGTTGGTCTTGTTCTGTATATATTGTGGAAGAGTAAAATCACCATTTCGGTTCCCTATAAACCGCCAGTCCATTCCGGAACATGAAATGTTATTTACGTTTAAAACCTACCTTTGGACAGGTGGATGCTAAATATAAATTATGGTTCGAATGTCTTCAGTAGTTTTCAAGTTGTAAGGAATACGCTTTACACGCACCCGCTCGTGAGTTAAGTCCGATGGGACTTGTACAGAAAAACGGTCCGTTAATGATATCTCCCTTATTAATCCTCGTATCGAAATGATGCACATGAGGAAAAAGGTTTAAAAATTAATTTCTACCAAGGTAGGTAGATTTCCATTAAGTTTGGTTGTGTATATTTTGTAGAAGTGCAAAATCACTGTTTCAGTTTCGTATAAACCCCCAGTCAGTTCAGGGATTTAGAAACAATATTTGCCCTAAAACCTACCGAGGACAGGTGTATTCTAAATACGAATCTTGGTGGAAATACATCCAGTAGTTTCTAGCACTCGCGTACATACGGCGTAATTAACGAAGAAAATAATACAGTTAAGAAAGTCGAAACTCATAGAAAATGGATTATAACTGAGGACAGCCGGATAACGACAAATATGTAAATGCCAAGTGAATGTATTGGAAAATCAAATGCCCCTCAATAAATTATTCTAGTGTGAGTTATGGATATAATAAAGCGGTAACAGAGGAGAAATTTAGGTCCAGTGATTCTTAGGTAAACAAATAATAAGAAGATGACTAATGGTGTTATTACTTAATCTATTCGAGGGCGGTTATAACCTCCAACGATATTCCGCCAATATCCCGCAGATAGGCCGATTGACGCCTCTCTTGCCATCTACCCAAGGAACAACCACGAATTTGAAAGCATGATGAGGAAAATGGTGATACGTTACTTCCCTGCTGGCATGCATTCAGAGACGTTGCCATGGTAACCTGTAGGTTCGTTGTCGGTCACTAAATTCAGAGCATGATACCAGCAGAAAATTGTAAATTTCTCCGTCATGTGAAGAGTAAGGTAAATTATGAATATAACGAAAGTTGTTTATAATGAAGAGGCGTTTCACTTACGGTAATCGAAGCTTACAGAAAATCAATAGTATAAGAGAAAATGGAGGAAAACCATTCTGGTTTTCCTATAAATACCCCGTCTGTTCAAAGATTTTAAAATGATATGCATATCCAAACCTTCCCCGGGATGAGTATACTCTAAATATGAAGTTCGGTTGAGATCTATCCAGCCGTTTCGACGTGATGGTGGAAAAACCATTCTGGTTTTCCTTTAAACCCCCCGTGTATTCAAAGATTTTAAAATGATATACATATTGAAACCTTCCCCGGGATGAGTATACCCTAAATATGAAGTTTGGTTGAGATCTATCCAGCCGTTTCGACGTGATGGTGGAACAGACAAATAGACAGACAAACAGACAAACAAACAGACACGAAACGTAAAAACCACCGATTCGGTCTTGAGTTGACCTAAAACGGATAAATATCTGAAAAATTGGCAAAACAAAAGAAATTACAGACAGCGGACCCCCTACAATTTTATTTATATAGATTAATTGGGAACTAACGTTTACACTACCCGGTTCACTTAATACACCTTACTCTTTGAACTCTTTAATTTCTTTTGGCATTTTTCTGACGGCAGTCATTCCTGATATCACTCGACAGTTACCACAAACTTCCTGGATTCTTGCTTTGACATCCTGTTCCCAACAGCCATTCTAGTTAGGCAGAGTCGCAAGGTACTTATATTTCTCAGTTTTAACAAGGAAATTGGAACCTTTGTAAATCGTGCCGTCAATTTACTCCGTTTTATTTCCATTAACATTCAGACCATGAAGTAACAGTGCTTCCTCTCACTTCTTTAACTCCTCTTGGGCTTTTCTTCCGGTCTTTTAGATCAGCGTAAAGTTATTAATATATCGTCGTTGCGTCTGCGAAAACCGCTATGTGAAAATATTTCTGCTTAGAGCTTTCGCTGGTAAGGATCTGTCATCTAATGTTCAATATTCTGCAAAGGTACTCAAAGAATTCTCTTCCTTAATGACATATGCCCTGCGGTTCAGTAATGAAATGGCGTATGGCTTTTAGTGCCGGGAGTGTCCGAAGACATGTTCGGAACGCCAGGTGCAGGTCTTTCAATTTGACTCCCGTAGGCGACCTGCGCGTCGTGATGAAGATGAAATGATGATGAAGACGACACAAACACTCAGCCCCTGTGCCAGAAAAATCAACCAATGATGGTTAAAATTACCGACCCTGCCGGAAATCGAACCCGGGACCCTTGTGACCAAAGGCCAGCACGCTAACCATTTAGCCATGGAGCCGGACAGCGGGTCAGTATCTCTCCCATACATAGCGGTCACATAGCAGTTTTCGCAGACTCAATGATGACATTCTAACTTCAGAAAAACACTTCTTGCAGCGCCTATACTCGATTTGCACATCTAGATCCAAGTCTTGTTTTAGCGTGAATCCCAGATAATTGAAATGTTACAACATTCCTGTTGTGTTTCTGTCCTAGAACGCCGGAAAATAAGAAACAACGTGTGAAATGTTGAATTTGGTAAGTGGTGCGATCTCCCACAGAAAGGGAAAGGATTAATCCTTTTTCGTCAACATCTCCCAGCCAACCAGTGGGTTTGTCACCTCCAAATATTATGTTGTAGCGAATGGCGTGATGCCGTGAAAATGACAGATAACGTAGTGGCTGTACGAGCTACTCCAGGCAGGACCGTGGACACTAACCGTTGTCGGCGCTGCCACAATGAGCAAGAGACTCTTGCACACGTCATCGGTGAATGCTCGCATGTAGACGAAGTACTAGACGCGATAAAATACGATTTGCCTTTGCTCTGGTGTTAAGGGACTCGCGCTTTGCAGTCTTCGAGGAGGTTCCGGCCTCTTTATTGCAGGCGGCACTCTTCGAACTAAAATGATAACTTCTCAAAGACCATCGAAAGGGCTTTATAATAGATCCGACGATGAGATTCGACACATCCAAAATACAACGTGATGAGGCATATGAGGAAAAGAAAGATTAATCGTTAGCGCCAGAGGAACCATTCCTCAATTTATCATCCAGTTCTGGAAATCATTTAACCCCAATCAGGCATTAATAAAAGAAATTGCAGTGACTGCCCTGAAATATTCCGTCCAAATGCTGAAGAACCATATCTCTCAAGCATTTGAAATAAAACAACATCCAGTTACTTCTAACGTTCTTCTTGTCTTTCTGTATACATTCTTCTCTGGGGCAACCTCCAGTTGAGTCTGGCTCCGCGGTGTAGGGGGCTACGTGTCTGCCTGTCATTCGGTGGCCCCGGGTTCGATTCCCTGCAGGGTCATGAATTTTTAATTGTAATGATTAATATTCCTGGTCTAGGGACTGGATGTTTGTGACGTCCTTATTCTTCCATTCCTCACACACAACATTCCACACTACCGCCATTCCAATTACACGCAGGTTCATACAATATGGTGCCAGTAGGGGCAAAAGATTCACATGGGTCGACGCCCCGAACAAATAGCACTTTAATTTAAAAAACTCCAGTTGAGAAAAGTCGAAATAAATAAATATTTTGTAAGTTTGAACAAGATCAATGGCACCTATGTGCTTACTGCACTGATACTGATCCACAAATGTAAGGAGATGAGAGTAAAATGTCTCAAACACGCATTTAATGGAAACAGGATATGTGAGTTATTAGTCAGGAATATTGAGCATTTGCTTGTAACATACGTTCTCCAGTTAGCTAAATGTAATTTACCAAGCCACTGCTAGTTAATTGGACAGGTGAAAGTGGCCGAGCTCAATGTTTACAACTTTGAATGAGTTCGTAAACAGTTACATTTGAAACATGCCGTTAATAGGATATTCAGATTATTTCCAAACAATTACATCCCAGCTACACATCACCATAACAAATAATTCACTAAGTACTTCACACAGTGTGAAAGAGGTCACTGTTTCGGGCAGTTGTTGGACTGTATTTCATCACGTCATGGAAACTTCATCACATTTTAACTTCCGCAATACAATAAATTTGAGCTAATTTTATTTCAAGGAGGGTAAATGTGTCCTATATATATATATATAAAATAAGAGTCTTGTCTGTGCATTGCTCAGAATTGAAAATGGATGGCATTTCTGTATCGGACGTGTCCATAGTAGCAAGGAAATGCACTTTTTATCTTTCCGTAATGTCTGTCTGTCTGTCTGTCTGTCTGTCTGTATCTCTGTCTGTCTGTCTGTCTGTCTGTCTGTCTGTCTGTCTGTCTGTCTGTCTGTATGTATGTATGTACATGCATCACGCGAAAACGGCTGAAGAGAATTGAATGGAAATCGGTATGCAGTGTTCTGGAATAAGTCAATACAATCTAGGCTATAAGTAGTTTCATTCAGGCTGAAAAATGGTAGTTTAGGGGAAGGCCTAAATTAAAATTCTCAAATTGTTATTATTGGCCCTATCTTAATGAAAAACGGTATGCAAAGTCAGGAAATAAGTCGCCACAATCTTGGCCATAAATAATTTTATTCACGTTGAGTGGAATGGTAGTTTAGGAGAAGGCCTAAAATTTAATTCTCTAATATTTGTGTTATTAGTGGTGCTATCGACAAATACTACATTACTAAAGTTATATAGTATTAAATTTCCGATCATGTATGTCTTATACATGTTTATCGTACCGGCTACGAAAAAAGGAGATATTCATGAATTTGGATTTTTGTTGCTAAGTTCATATCAGCGCCAAGTCACGAGAAATGGTAAACAGAATTTAATGAAAATCGTTATGTAAAGTCGAGGAAAAAGGAACTACAGTCTACGCTGTGAATAATTTGGTAAGGCGCGCTAATATCAAAGAGTCGAAAGAAAACTAAATGTGAATACAGAAAGCACATAACATTGAACAACAATAACATTACATTGACCATTGTTTGTTGTGATGTGCTTTGTGTCTTCTGTTCCCAGTCATGTCCGATAGATGGGATTACTGCTGAATACAGAGTATTGTTTAAAAAAGTTGCTTTACGTCGCACCGACACATATATTATGGCGACGATGGGATAGGAAAGGGCTAGGAGTGGAAAAAAGCGGCCCTCGCGTTAATTACGATACAGCCCCAGCATTTGCTTGGTGTGAAAATGGGAGACCACAGTAAACCATCTTCAAGGCTGTCGATAGTGGTTTTCGAACCCTCTACCTTCCGGATGCTAACACACAGCTGCCCGCCCCTAACCGCACGGCCAACTCTCCCGGTCGTATCGAGTATAACAGCCTGTCATAATATTGGCCGGAAGTAGCTGAGGTGTTAGATAACTTTCTTCTTAAAATTGCCGTTCCTCTGGTTCATAAATTATCCGATAATACTGGTACGTAACAAAGTAGTTCATCATAGCATTTGAGCTATTCAATCCCAACCCTGAGGCACTGATTGGAATGAGCAGTGTACATATTTAACGAAACAATGACAGAGGAGTGTTCACGGCAGTCTGTTGCCTGGTCATTTCAGCACTGGAACTTTGGACTGTTAGATCGGCACCGTAGTACTGTTCGTTAAAAAAGTGAGAAAATGTGCGGTTTTTCATTTGAGCGAGTATTTTATATGATAACATTGCTTTTAATACCTACATTCCTACTGATGTTTTTGTAATGGGGTAAGTTATCTGTAGTTAGGAAAACCACAAAGACAGTCTTTCTGAGAATCCCGTAACAAAGCACGGGTATATCAGCTAGTTAGTATATATATACATTTTAACAATAAAAGTAGTACAAAGTTAGTTTGAAATATTTTATAAAAGCAACCTTGCAGTTCTACGTGCTTGTAGACACCATTGCCACGGCTATAGCACAATTACACTTTGCTGTACGTTGCGCCGATACTCATAGGTCTTATGCCGACGATGGGTAGAAAAGGCCTAGGAGTGAGAACAAAGCGGCCGTGGATAGCGTCAGCATTTGCCTGGCGTGAAGATGGGAAACCACTGAAAACCGTCTTCAAGGCTGCCGACAGTGGGGTTCGAAACCACTATCTCCCGGATGCAAGCTCACAGCTGCGCGCCCTTAATCACACGACCAACTTTCCCGGTTATGGCTATGGCACTAACAGTTTAAATGCAATCGTAATCATGGGATCATTTGAATTTGATACAAATTTGTATATTCATTGGCCAGGATGCACACTAGGAAAATTTTCGTGAGAAGACATCACATTGGCATACGGTATTTTGAGTTTGTGCATTTCACAAATTAAAGATTGATGTAGCGTTCCTTGATGTTGCTGTTCTACATTTCGCCTACAGTGTTACAAAAGCTGATAAGATGTAACTGGTACTGAATATTAGCGCATAGATTTTTTTTCTATTTGCTTTACGTTGCACCGACACAGATAAGTCATATGGCGACAATGGGATATTGCCACCAAATATTAAAACCATTATAGGTTAGATATTTAGCAAACATTTTTGGTTCGTAGGAGGAATTTTTCCAGATGTACGTACAATATTTCAAAGATGCCACTATTTATTAGAACACCAGTGAAAAATGAGTTGTATGGAATTCCAGACATTCTTACTACTTTACCACGGGTGATGCGTAAATTGGAAAGTTATCTGCACCTACTCTGATCCAGGGAAAAATGAATCACGAAGAAAGCTTAATAACGTGCCCCTTAATTAAAAGCCTATTGTTTTATATATGGATTTTATTTGAATCTACTCACGATGTCGAAGTTTTAATTCGAGTGGTTTAGCCATTGAAACATTGCTACTAGGGTTTGTATGTGAGCTGGAAAAAAAAATAACAATTCACAAATATTCTTTTCTCTTTTTTTCTGAAAAAAGAAAAAAAATCTTCGGCATGGCATGAAGAATAATTTAGGATGCTGACATAGGTTTTGAAATAACCTAAATTGTATCCCATAAATCAAAGCCTGTTTGGTGCACCCGCCAAGCAGAGTCCGCCAGTGTGCTGTGCTCATTTGGAGGGAGAGACTGGCTGGTGGGTGCGTTAACAACACGACAGCCGAGTGATTTAATGTCCCACCAAGTTGTGGGCGCGGCTTGCCAAACTTTTCGTCAAACTAGCTTATGCAAACTTTCAGGAAGGCGAGAGTACCAAGCACACTGAATGTGCTGCTTTTACCACAAGATCAAGCAGAATTTAGTTTTGTGTACACCTTCCTCTCCATTCATTTAGTCCTACGGTATAACATAATGTTGATATTCTTATTAAATATATATATATTTTACTGTTCATCACCTGAAATGCTAGAGACATATTACTGAGGAGATTAGGTACAAATTCAGGTGAGGAATAAACTCTGGAATATAAGGTTTGCGATTGAATCAAGCAAAGATTTCGTTATGCGGAATTAGGCCTGGAACGGTTGAAGATAAAATGATTTTCTGTTTTCACGAAAAATGGAACTCTAAAGTGTTTTCATTTCACAGTAGTTGTCAATCAGGAATGCATAATAGCTAAACCACTTTTATTTTTCATTGGGATATGCAACATCTGATGAAGGATGGCTTTCTTAATGCGTGCACTTCACTACGTATGTTAGTTGATTGTGGGCCAAAACTATAGTATCCTGAAGCTCAGTTATGGAACTCAGGTGCCCAGGCGGCAAATTATTCAGAGCAAGACAAAGGGCAATTGAGTAGAGGCCTATACTCTTATAGAGTTTCAACCAATGTTTGACAAATCACACGTTATTTGCCAGCATGCACCAAACCTCAGCGAGGTAGCACCGTGTTCTGTAGCAAAACCTTGAGCAATATCGATCAGCTTCCATACTTAAGACACCTCTCCTCATATGCTAGGGTGGAATGAATGTTGTTGTTTGGGACAACAGTCAATGGAGTTATTTATTTCATTGCTCAATGCCATAATGTGACAACATTTGATTTCTACGTAACTAGAGTTTATTAATCCGGTCATATCTGTTTGATATGGTAATGCATTGTATCAACTCTTACAACTTCCTTAAAACTAACTGAAAATCTTCGCAGCGTCTCAGAATGTTTGCTAGCAATTTTTCTCTTCCCCTGCGCGAATTTCTCAAAATCTCCCTCTTTTCACCAAATCAATATTTTATCTCTTCTCATGTGATTCCATCTAACCATCTAATGTTATTAATTTTTTCAGTAATGCAAAATCTGAAAAGCATTTACACCGGTTATTATCTATGTTTAATCGTCACACAGTCCGACTCGTTGGATGAATGATCAGAGTACTGCACTTCTGTTCAGAAGGTCCCGGATTCGATTCCCGGACGGGTCGCGGATTTTAACCTTAATGGTTAATACCAATGGCTTGGAGGCTGAGCGTGCAACTCACACATCACACATAAAACTATCCTCCACCACAATAACACGCAGTTACCTACACGTGGCAGATGCCGCCCAACCTCATCGGAGGGTCTACCTTACAAGAGCTGCAATCGGCTAGGAACAGCCACACGAAATTACTACCGTACAATGCCATGTTCAAAATCATTATTCTAATATATATATATTTGTAATGAGAACACTCGTTTCCTGCCCACTTCTTCGTTCTTTTTATGTATAATCATTGTAAATATTATTGTCAATATATATATCATACAGCCGGCCCCGTGGTGTAGGGGTAGCGTGCTTGCCTCTTACCCGGAGGTCCCGGGTTCGATTATCGGCCAGGTCGTGGATTTTTACCTGGACCTGAGGGCTGGCTCGAAGTCGACTCAGCCCACGTGATTAGAATTGAGGAGCTAACTGACGATGAGATAGCGGCCCCGGTCTAGAAAGCCAAGAATAACGGCCGAGAAGATTCATCGGGCTGACCACACGACACCTCGTAATCTGCAGGCCTTCAGGCTGAGCAGCGGTCGCTTGGTAGGCCAAGGCCCTTCAAGGGCTGTAGTGTCATGGGGTTTGGTTTGCTTTTCTTGCGTATATGTCATACGCATGCATACATCTTCAATATGGACTCTTATGCCTTTCAGCGTTCAGTCTGAAAACCTGTGTACCGAGCTCGATAGCTGCAGTCGCGGCCAGTATCCAGTAATCAGGAGATAGTGGGTTCGAACCCCAATGTCGGCAGTCCTGAAGATGATTTTTTCCGTGTTTTCCCATTTTCACACCAGGAAAATGCTGGGGCTGTACCTTAATTAAAGCCAGGGCAGCTTCTTTCCCATTTCTAGGCCTTTCCTAACCCATTGTCGCAATAAGACCTATCTATGTCGGTGTGACGTAAAGCAAATAGCAAAATAAAATATAGAAAACTTGTGTGAATTCACTAAACCCATCCACAATCCTCTACTCGTGACAAGCTCTGAGACCTGATTTAGTTAAATACTTCTTATCTCTAAATCACTTGAAACTAAGTCTAACCATCGTCGTCTTGGTCTCCCTCTACGTCTCTCATCTACCATGCCCGAGTCAATTATTCTGCTTCCTATCCTCTTCCATTCGCCCCGCATCATCGCGACATAGAAGGCAGGTTCATGCGTCCCACTTTATCCACTGAATTCATTCCTCGCTTAGCCTATATCTTCTTATTCCGAGTATCCTCCTGTCATTCATCCCACTTGTTTGAACAAGCGATCATTTATCATACGCTAATAAATCTAAATAAATAATGTTGTAGGGGGTCCGCTATTTGTAATTTCGTGTGTTTTGCCAATTTTTCAGATATTTATCGCTTTTAGGTCAACTTAAGACCGAATCGGTGGTTTTTATTTTTCGTGTCTGTTTGTTCCACCATCATGGCGAAACGGCTGGATAGAAATCAACCAAACGTCATATTTGGAGTATACTCATCCCAAGGAAGGTTTTGATATGCATATGATATCAAAATATTTGAATAGACGGAGGTTTATAGCAAAAGCAAAAATATTTTCCTCCATTTTCCCTTATAGTGTTGATTTCCTCTAAACTCCGTGGACTGTATATGAAACATCTCTTCCTTATAAAAAACTTTTGTTATGTTCATAATTTAGCTTACTCTTGAAATGTCGGAGAAAATTACAATTTTCTGCGGGTACCATGCTCTACATTGAGTGACCGACAAACCGACAACAAACCTACAAGTTACCATGGCAACGTCTCTGACTGCTTGTCCGCAGAGAAGTAACGTATTGCCATTTTCGTCATCATTCCTGTAAATTCATGATCGTTCCTTGGGCAGAAAGCAAGAGAGACGTCAATCGGCCATTTTGCGGGATATTGGCGGAATATCGTCGGAGGTTATAACCGTCCTCGAATAGCGTAAGTAATAACACCATTAGTCATCTCCTTATCTATTTACCTAGGAGTCCCTGCGCCTAAATTTCTCCTCTGTTAACAATTTTTTATATCCGTAACTCATACCTTCATAATTTATTGAGGGACATTTGCTTTTCCAACACATCCACTTGGTATTTACATATTTTTCATATCCGGATGTCCTCAGTTATAATCCTCTTTTCTATTAATTTCAACTTTCATAACTGCATGCCTTTCTTCCTTAATTACTCCGTATGTATGCGAGTGCTAATCCCTAAACTGGGCACTCTTTTCTTTGAGGAAATATTCCAAGCTATGCAAATGTAGAACTTCTGGCCTCGGAAAATATCGATGCAATTTTAGTGATGGTGCAGACCTTCGTTTGGCGATAATTAGTGGCTCTACGGTAAGTGGTATTACAAAACAGGTAGCATAATTGCCGTTCTATTTGGAGAGATCTACAACTTTGGTCGTATGACTTATTGTCGTGTCTCGGTTGTTGATAGATAGCGCTGCATTTCTCGGTTATAATCAAGTCTTTCGAACTCGGCTGCGACTTGCATTACGAAAAAGGGTCTGTATTTATAATGAAAACTCTCGATATCTATTGTGAATGGCAATTGCTAAGTGAGCCTGCCGTTATAGTAGAAATTCCCAAACTCGATTGGGATTGGCAGTAGGAAATGTGGCCTGCCAGTACCCTCAAAACTTCTCCAATGCCTAACTTACATCGGAAACAACATGTTCCGTCCTCCCTGTTTTGTTTCTAGTATAGCGCTAAGAGGCATGCAATTTAATATATTTTTACTCACTGCCCTTACAGTAATTTACGGAGAAATCCGTATACAATACAGAATACAGTAGCGAAGAACGGGTATATTTGCTAGTAAATAAATAAATAAATAAATAAATAAATAAATAAATAAATAAATAAATAAATAAATAAATAAATAAATAAATAAATAAATAAATAATCTAACGGACTGTTGGATGCCACTTATTTTGTAGTGTTTTAATATAGCAGGGCTCATCCATTTCTCTTAATATTTCGAAATTTATTTTTTGGTTATGAATTAGTGTATAATGTAATGTTCTGATCTCTGCGGTTTGAGTTTGAGAAACGACCGATCTGAAAGATTGAGACTGCACTGTGTTGCTAAAGGAGATCTAGGCAAACATTTGTGTAGCTGCGAATTGAATACCGCAAGTGTGAATTGAAGCAAAAGATTAAAAGATATTTGAAGCATACTGTGGAAGTGGGTGGGGGTGGGAGTTTGGAGTCTGACAAGAGAACTCGTAATAGGACAGCGTATCTGTGCTCACGTCATGAATACAGTCACGAAATCCCTGGCAAGAAACTGTTTTTTTTTTTTTTACTCCGTCGTGCCGTGCTGTGATTTACTCTGCTGGAAGGTCACCAGAGTGTCCCAGCTCGATTCTAGGACAAAACGAGCAGAATTTGTGGTCGACAAAACAGGTTTCCCCTCGCTAACCCTCACAGTCATTCGTCATCATTTGTATGCGTGTGGAGTGCTGGTTCACTACAAACCCTTCCGGAAATTTATCTCCACTTACGGTTCCCTCTCCCCTCCGATGCTCGTGCTACTGTTGATTTTCTCGTTCACACTGCAAAGAGAGGAGATCAAAGGCAATTTGATTATATTGCGAAGAATTATTTTGATTACTTTCTATTTAACTAGTGGGATGAAAACCTTAAAGACCATGTCCTATATACTAATAGTGACATTTCAGTACATGTTTGAAATTCATATATTCTTAATAATAATAATAATAATAATAATAATAATAATAATAATAATAATAATAATAATAATAATAATAATAATAATAATAATAATAATTTAAAAAATTGTACCGGAAGGTACACCCCAACGCCGCGCATTTAAATCTTGCACCTAAAAGAACTCCTCTACAGGAGAAACAGTGAACTTCAAACTAGACATACTTAAACCTTTACTCGGAAGATGTCACTACAGTAATTTGACGTAATTTTGATATTGTGAAATTTCCAGTACTGTGTGAATTTCTACTGGTTTTGTTTGCCCTTCATCAAGAAGTTTAGACTTTCTTCAACAGATGTCACTAAAAAAACTATGATCACGCACCCTGGTGCGAAGTGGATGAACTTTGATTTAAAGAAGTTTTGTATTCATAAGTTTTTTAACTAATTAATGTTCCTTATTTTTTGGTTGGCAATATTTATCTTTTCTTTCCGCCAGTTTTGAATATAGCCAATCACGTATTTCTGTAATTAATTTTCTGCCTATCACAGGCTTCTTCCTCGATTTTGAGTGTAACTTTTAAATTCACCAATAAAGTGAGAGGGCGTGGCTGGTTTATTCATGAAAGGTTTCGAACTTTCCCCGAGGGTTTAAAAACTGCGGATTTTCACGTCTCTTGGCCAATTGATCGTCATCTGAACTGGTGTGTGTTTCAAGCAAGAGGCGGGAGCCGCCTCATTCATCGGGCAGCAGTACAGCGACAAGTTAATTGCCAATTAACATCTTTATTTCTCGTTAGCTCTGCAGTTTAACCCGAGGGAGAGGTCCGAAACATTAACTATGTAACCTACTTTTCTGAAAGTGTAACTTCTGCCGGCTTATGTAATAACTTCATAAAATATTTCACTGCAAATCGGGGATAGAGAGTGATGTACCCTCTCGAGCTCCCCTTCATATTGGTTTGAGGTGATTACATTTTATAACTGGTTTTCTTCCTTTTCGTAATGTCTTTTTTCTTATTTTTTCTTATACGAGTCACCTCCATAGTTTGGGAATAGCCCCTGTTTCATCGGCCTAGTGCCCTTTAGGTTTTACGAATTCATATCTGGGAGTGCAAGCATTCGCCTCCTTTCATGTTGAGTCCGGGCCATCTAGCTGCTATTTCCTTTTACACGAAGGCCCTATAGGTTGGGTACGAGATACCCGTGTTTCAGTTTGTAAGCTGGGCCATGGAAGGCCTAAAGATGTAAGATATTTTTGGTGTTGCCTTGAGTAGGCTTGAAAACTTAGAGCCTGTTAGCTCTTTTTCAAAGTAAGATTACTGAATGCCATTTGAATGCTGGATATTATATGTTGGGAGCAAGCGCTTCATGTATTGAGGGATTTCTGCCCTTGTGTAAATTTGTGTTTTTTGTAAATTTGAGCTGGGAGCTCAGGAACTGTAAAGTGAGGGCTTGAAGCCCAAGATCTGTTTATACCACCAATCTTGTCTTTCCTAGAATTGTTTATTGCTACTGGTACCTGTTACATTGTTATTTGTTGATTTTTGTAATTCTAAAGATTATAACCTTTGTTAAAGTTTTAAATCAATTTGTGATATTGTAGTTAGACCCATTCACCCCGGCGCCTTCTTTCACCTCTGCTGGTCCACGGATAACTTCGTAACAATAATAATAATAATAATAATAATAATAATAATAATAATAATAATAATAATAATAATAATAATAATAATAATAACGTTTATGTTTTCCGTCTCCTTATTACTTTCGTAGGTTTTCGGAGACGCCCAGGTGCCAATATTTTGTCCCTCAGAAGTTCTTTACATGACACTAAATCTACCGACACGAGGTTCGCGTATTTGAGCACCTTCAAATGCCACCGGAATGAGCCAGAATATAACTTTCCAATTTGGGGTCATAGGGCCAGCCCCTCAAACGTCTGAGCGGCTTAGCCAAGTTTCGTATGTTCTTCATACATTCATTTAATATAAAAAAACTTTTTTCAGATTAAGTTATTTTAGCCGTGAACTATGTTACTTACAGACTACCTTCATGTGCGATACTTTTGTATGTTAATAATGAGACGATTCTATGTTAAGATCACTAGATGTTGAGTATTCACTTCGAAGGCCGGTTGTCTTCTTAATAGCTGTCTTAGATGGACTAGAGTGTCACTGAAGAGGCATGAGAGGGAAATGTGGATTGAGGTTCCTCCCTGTTACTTTTCCCAATAAGCCAGATATTGCTATTAAAGTAATATCTAATTACCCTACCTGAAAATCGAATGATCATAAATATTTCTTACAATGCCTCTCTATCTATCTATCTATCTATCAACGGTTGCTAATTTCAGTTGACCGCCAGCCATAACAGTAGCATACGGTTGCTAGGTAACATTGTCAGGCCATCCATCCATACTTTACATCACTGCCTGAACGATTGCTAGGTTACACTTCCGCCACATCTTTGTTGTACACACTATTTCCGTCACACACATTTTCGGATTACCCCCCAGCTCTTCCAAGCCCACTGAAATGCATTCACTCTCCAAACCTATGAGTGGCACAGTTACACCGTTCATAACATGGACTGTCTGCGTAAGGAATGTTATTACCAACATCACTCATACCTCAGTTACTTTCATAGAGTCCAAGCCAAAGTTGACATTGAGACACATCCGTGAAAGAAACAGTTTCTAGTTTATACTACAATATGTCTTGCCAGCAAGAACAGTTAACTTGCTTAGATTATTTAATTGATATCATTATTCCTCTTACTGTGAAATCAATTTTTATTTTTCTTAATATCATTATTATTTTCATTTAAGTGAATTTGTTACTAGTAACAACGTATTACTTTAAGACTGGTTAATTGTAAAAATGAATACATCCCTTAATTTGAAAGGATAAGTCGTCGGTGAAGGAACAAAACCTCATATGTCACGATGCCTTACTATCCATTATTATCCTTAAGACATTTGTCACGCCCCCTAGCCACATATGGATATGCAGTCCATCAGAGAAATTCTCGTTGAGTTCATTTTCCTTTACAACTTCGTAAAAGAAAACGGACCATAAATCCAGTAGGCCTAGGCTGTATGAGTGAGTAAAAATGTCACGCAAACATACATCCCTACAGTACGATAAGGTAAGTCTCATTTTCCCTTACACACATACGTAGGAAAATGAACACAACGAAAATTGTTCTGATGGACTCCATATCTATATGTGGATGGGAGGCGTGACCAGTCTTAAGGAAAACGATAGATAGGAAGAACATTTTGAGACAAGTTTTTTTTTCAACGACGAAATATAAACATCTTTCCATATCGATCCTTACTTTATATTCTCGGCTATCAGATAAAAAAGAGTTTAAAAAAATGCTATTTATTCGGGGTGCCGATCTAAGAAGATATTTTGCCCCTTAAAAAGATTTTAACGGGGGTCCTGGCTTACCTGCGTTCAAGTTCATTGCTTGGTTGGTTGCTTGCTTGCCTGCTTGCTTGCTTGCTTGCTTGATTGATTGATTGATTGATTGATTGATTGATTGATTGATTGATTGATTGATTGATTGATTGATTGATTGATTGATTGATTGATTGATTGATTGATTGATTGATTGATGACATTCATATACCAAAATAAACGAATATTTAGCGACACCCAGAAGTTTCTAGAATCCTAATGGACCTTGGTTCACTAAACTCCTGTGGGTGGGGCGGTGGAATAATATCCATGGTATCCCCTACCTGTCGCATGTGGTGATTAATGAGGGCCCCAGGGGCTGTCAACTTGGGAGCGTTGGTTGGTGACCACGGGGTCATTAGCTCAGTCCTGACCATTGCTTCCACTTACTTGTTCCAAGTTCCTCATTTTAATCTATTCTTTCCGACCTCTCCTTGGTCAATTCCTGTTCTTTTCCGAGACGAAGGTATTAGGTTTTGAGGTCTAGGGAGTCTTTCATTTTCACGCCTTTCGAGGCCCTTGTCTTCCTTTTGCCGATACCTTTATTCTTCGAACTTTCGGACCTATTCCAATTTCCCTCTGATTTGTGTTATATATGATTGTCGCCTAGCTATTCTTCCTCATAAAACAATAAACACCAAACCCACCAACAGCGACCGCTAATTAGCTGCAGGCCTGCAGATTATGTGATAACGCTTGGTCAAATTAACGTCCTCTGTGCCGTTCTTCTGGGCTTTCTAGACTTGGGACGTGATGTCACCGTTAGTTAGCTTCTCAACTGTTCTCGCGGAGACCGAGCAGACTTCGATCATGCCCTGAGATTCAGATGGAAATCTCTGACTAAGGCCGGTATCGAACCCAGGGCTTCCCGGTAACAACGGACTCGCTACACCTAGAGAGTGGAGCCGGCTGGAAAACCTAGTACCATATCCAAACCTGGACTGGAGATTACATGTAGTAGGTTGGCCACTTCTTTAGACAACACTATGAGGCTACCCTTCCAAGTGCTGACCACGACCGATGTTTGTTAACTTCGGAGATATCATGGGGTCATTTGTTTCGACCTATATATTAATTAATTTATTTTCTTTCGGGACGCTTTAACACGTTCTAATCAGTTACTGTTGGTGCTTCTGCAGGTTGACGTATTGTTGAGAAACCGTGTACGTTTTACATACAGGGCGTGATATAATCTAATGAATCTCCGGAGATTGAGACTTTAGTGTTTAAAATTCAGTACATCTTCTCGAATGTGACAGAGCATTTCTTTTTTATTATTCTTATTTACTTTACGTCGCACCGACACAGATAGGTCTTATGGCGACGATGGGATAGGAAAGGCCTAGAATTGGGAAGGAAGCGGCCGTAGCCTTAATTTATGTACAGTCCCATCGTTTGCTTGGTGCAAATATGGGAAACTACGGAAAACCATCCTCAGGGCTGCCGACAGTCGGGTTCGAACCCACCATCTCCCGGATGCAAGCTCGCAGCTGCGCGCCTCTAACCGCACGGCCAAATCACCTGGTAGGGCAATTTTTACTAAATGAGTTGGCTACACGTTTTAAGGCGTGTAGCTGTGTGTTCATGTTCAGAGGGTAAGGGATTCGAGCCCCACTGCCAGCAGCCCTGAATTATTTTTCCATGAAGTGCCAATTTCATACCGGGAAAATGTTCGCGCCCTACGTAAATTAATACCACGGTTACTTTCTCCCCAGTCCTATCCCTCTCCTATCCCATCGTCACCATAACAATTCTCTCAGTCGGTGCGACGTAAAATGTTATATTTATGTCTTTGGCTTTACGTCGAAATAACTACTTTTACGGTTTTAGGAGACGCCAAGGTGCCAGATTAAATTTAGTCCCGCAGGAGTTCTTTCACGTGCCAGTAAATCTTCCGACACGAGGCTGGTGTATTTCAGCACCTTCAAATACCACCGGACTGAGCCAGGATCGAACCTGCGAAGTTGGGTTCAGAAGGCTAGCGCCTCAATCGTTTGAGCCACTCTGGGCGCGACTTAAAGTAAAGGAAAGGAATTTTGCTACGTTGTATATCTATCCCAGTCTCGTCTTTGGCTGGACAATTTAAAAGTATCTGAGACATGAGAGTTTCTGGAATTTACAAAGAGACCATGGGATAGATAGTGAAGATGTGTTACAGATAGAATATCCTGATGCGTGTTTATCACTGGGCTGGGCAGATTGATATGTTATAGCATATTCGGGCTTGGTGATTATAAGTAAGTCCCTCCTCATTGACACAGTACGCCTCGACACATTGTGAAAGCTGATAGTTACACTAACGGGGATCTAACGAAAATGAAAGTATGACACTAAGTACAAAAATATCAATTATTAAATAAGCAAGAGTATATGCAATGTATACACTGCACAAAACACACTGCGTAAACATATACATTCTGGTGCTCCGTCGTGTGCTTTCGCTGTTGCCTCAGACATTGCCATTAGAGATCACCTGGCAGGTCACACGTGAAACCGAAGCATATGGGCACTCACATATCTGAGATTCCAATGAGAAATCCCATTTCTACAGCTTCGTCTTACACCCCGTGACACTCTAGCATTGTCTGTTGACAAGAGATCTCCAGTCATCAAAACCTCCATATGACCAAGAAATGGATTTTATTGTATGATTGTCACATCTTGAGATGTTCTTATCATATATAATTTCAGTGTTTTCCGGCTCCATGGCTAAATGGTTAGCGTACTGGAGTTTGATCACAGGAATTTAGTGTTCGATTCCCGGCTGGGTCGGGAATTTTAACCATCATTTTTTAATTTATCTTGCACGGGAGCTGGGTGTATGTGTCGTCTTCATCATCATTTCATCCTCATCACGACGCGCGGGTCGCCTTCGGGTGTCGAATCGGAAGATCTGAACCTGGCGAGGCGAACTTTTCCTCGGACACTCCCGGCACTAAAAGCAATACGCCATTTAATTTCAGTGTTGTTGCGTTGGTGTTCCTGCAAGCTCTTGCGTGATCTTGAAGAAGCCTTCTGACTTAAGACTCAACATGCATGCATGCACATAATATGCAATGTTTCGATATCTGTACCAGTCTGTATGTTATTAATATAGAGGGGATAAGTTCAGAGATGAAGCATTCTTTTCTACCGAGTTGTTTCCAGGAGTTGAGAAGGGAAACCATGAAATGACTCTTCACAGTGCGGAATTTCAGCATTTACTCCTCACAAAGGTACCATACTGTATAAATGTAAAGGAAATCAAATCATTTTCCCATATGAGCTTTGATTAGATGACCATAAACAAAACTAGATTCAGTGTGGCGTGGTAGCCGAAGGACGTCGTTCTTAATTCCTCACGAAAACAACCGTATTTTTAATTTCACCCAATTTGCTCGGCATTAATGAAACTAAATTGATTTTTTTTCAGCCCTTTCGTTATTATTCTACGTAAGAGTGAAGTTTCTATGGCTCTGATCACGATATCAGCACCTGTTTAAACCTGCAAGCTTCCATGCTTACTAGTTTGCTCTCAAACATCAGCCATCTGACTGAAAGGCTATTAGGTTAGACCCTAAATTATGGATCATCAACTGCACACTATGTACAGGTTTCCTCTGGTCACAGTGATTCTAAATAGTTACGGTACGTGTGGTATGAAGAATTGCAACATTAACGAATGTTCTATTAGGTGGGCTCAAACGTTCGTTCGCTTGTATTGATTGTTCTACCATGAAACGCCTGACTATGCTACACCCGCTGTACAGCTAAGTTGTGGAAGTTGCCAACATCCCTGCACAATAAAGATAACATTAATAATAATAATAATAATAATAATAATAATAATAATAATAATAATAATAATAATGGGTTTTACGTCCCAGTAACTAATTTTTTAGTGTTTTCGGAGACGCTGAGTTGCCGGAATTTAGTCCCACACGAGTTATTTTTCGTGCAAGTATATCTACCGACACGAGGCTGACGTACTTGAGCACCTTCAAATAACACCGGAATGAGCCAGAATCGAATCTGCCATATTGGGGTCAGAAGGCCAGTGCCTCAACCATCTGAGCCACTCAGTCCGGCTCCATAAAGGTGACAACCAGACTTGCTGTGTGATACGTTAGTTCGTGCTCGTGACTGAACATGGAGCATCGAAATTGGCTTGTCCCCCTTCAGTACGAGGATAGACGCCAAAAAGGGAACATTTTCGGCGTCTTTATTATGGGAAGGGTAAAAGAGAATAAAATTGTATATACAGTATATGGCGAAGGTGCTGTGACGAATCGGGCATGTCAAAAGTGGTTTTAACGATCCCGATTGTGGTATTTCTTCCTAGAAGTCTAATTGTGTACCGGTTGGCCTGTAGCGGTAGATGTGAAAAGAATAAAGAAGTTAACTGAGAGAAATAGATGGATGAAAACGCGGCAGATGGAGCGTGCTTTGATTTCTTAAATCTGTGTAATATATGGATTGCGCTTGAATTGAGGGACCACAATTGGTGCATCGTCTTTCCACCTTTCATTATTGCGGTCCTATCACAATGGATTGCTTTCTGGAACGGCTAGTAACAGGCGAAGAAACGTGGACAATATCTGAAAATGTAAATAATAACGCAAGAAAGGCCGGTCCACCTTTCTCAGTTCCGAAACAAGGTCTTCATCCCTGGAACGCTATGCTGTGCATTTAGTAGGACTGAGCAGAAACTTCGTACTTCGAGTTTCTTCCTACTGGCGGGCCATCAACTCTAAGATATAATGTTCACAGTTGGAGCGACTAAATGTCACCATTCGAGGATATGTGTATATTGTGGGTAACAATGCGTCATATCGTTTGAAATGAAATTTATTTACGACATAGTATTATTATATTTTCTCTCTAGGGCTTATACTTTTTCTGGTGCGGAGGATCATTGTGCCATATTTTGCTACGTGTATGTCCCACGCCCGAGGGTGTTCGGCTGCTACTCTGTCTCACCTGTAATGCGAATTCCAGGGTTCACAGTCGGTGTTGGTGGTTTGAAGGTAATGAAGAAGCGATCGAAGTTATGTGGCAAATCAATAAATCGTAAATTTACAAGAAAAAATATTATATCCCAAATCATACATTTAGGAAAAGGTGTTTGAAAATTTTTCGGAGTCTTTCGATCGTAATGTCTGTTATCATTTTTCTTTAAAAATAATGCAAATGACAATAGACTAACTAAACGAATCTTCAAGTACCTTTGGGAAAAGAAATCAACTACCACCTGGATTCAAGAAGTCAAGAAAGACCTGGAGAGGAACGACATACGAGAAGAAGAATTATTGGAAAGAAAGATTTTTAGGAAGAAAGTCTTACAAATGGAAGAATTCCAAGGGAGGAAGGAAAAGAAAACAGGCACAAAGTGGACTGAAGACAGGAAAAAGAAACACAGTGAAACAATGAAAGAATACTGGAAGAAGAGGAAAGAACAACTAAGAAGGAACAATTGAACTTGTAACGTGGTCCTTAGAAGGCCGAAACGCAAGAAGAAGAAGAAGAAGAAGAAGAAGAAGAAGAAGAAGAAGAAGAAGAATGCAAATGTTTGTTAGAGAATGTACAGTAGAATAGCACTTAGCAGATCGAGTTGTACGTTTCGTAGCTAAGTTAAACTAATAGTTTTATTAAGTCATGTTACTGAATGACGTCATATGCTTTACCTGCTATAATTAGGTCAAGAATTCAATTACTTGAATTAAATTAGACATAGCATATTGCACCTGTATATTAACACGGACTTCTTGGGTGAGGTCTGTCTGGAATTAGTGCCATCGGTTTCTCGATACCATTTTAACCATAGCAACTAGATTTTCTCGTCTATGTATAGTAGGTCGGTATCGCTATCTATACGTTGCTATACGAAAGCAAGCTTTTAGTTTAGTTCTAGACGATAACGAACTTCTACACGAATTGCTTTTTACTAAGCAACCCACACTAACGTGGACGGAGGGAAAGTGTTTAGATCTCGCACCGAGGATGGCAGAGGAACCGATCAGGTTTTTTATGACGAACACGCCGAAGAGCTATCGTTTCAAAGCATCTATCTCGGTTTACCACATTAATTCGTGATGCAGCACGTCACTCCGTTTTGATGGCTACCAGTGAAATTCGTATAGAGGACAGATGTGCAGTGAAGCCCGAGCATGTCCTCTACATGGAGATGTAGATTAAGCGTATCTGTGCGACGGAAGGTGTGTTCGCCTCATTCAAAACCACCGCTGATATTTGAAAGCGTACTCTCACCGACGTAGAAGACAAACAGTTTAAGGAGGTCTGTACAGAGCGGAATCTCTTTTTCTTCAAATCGATTCCCAACTCAACACAGCACTGGATGCGGCGGAAGAAGGACATGTTTTTGATGATCTGACAGCTAGATAAACCCACCATATTCTTTATTTAGTAAGTTGGCCGTGCAGTTAGGGGCGCGCAGCTGTCAGCTCGCATCCGGGAGATCGTGGGTTCGAATCCCACTGTTGCCAGCCCTGAAGATGGTTTTCCATTTTCAACCCAGGCAAATGCTGGGACTGTACCTTAATTAAGGCCATGGCCACTTCCTTCCCATTTCTATGCCTTTCCTATCCCATCGTCGCCATAAGACCTATGTAAGTCATTGCGGCGTAAATCAATAGAGTAAAAAGAATATTCTTTATTTTGAACGTCGAATTGTGGATATGGTTAGCATGTTGGCCTTTGGCCTCAGGGGTCCCGAGTTCGATTCCCAGCAAGTTCGGGAATTTTAACCTCAATTGGTTAATTTCGCTGGCATTGGGGCTGGGTGAATATATATCGTCTTCATCATCATTTCATCATCACCATCAAGATGCGCAGGTCACCACTACATACAGCGTTTTGGGCACTTAAGACAAAACATATTGGCGTATTATTAAGGTGCTTTACATTTTAAATTAATTTGCCACCAGTTAATGAAAATATTGACAAAGAAAGGCACCAAATAACTGCCAACCACTACAATTATATTTTTAAAGACTTTCATTTAATAAAACTTCTCACTTCAACAATTCTACTTAGATTTCTGTTGCCGATAAAGGTTGCAAGTAAATTACAAAAGAACAAAAATCGCTATCAGTAGAGTGAAAAATGCCAACAACAAAAGCCGACGTAACTAGTTTCGAGATTATGTAACGCATTGCACTGTGATGTCGCTGGTATGTATTCTTCCTTTGCAACATATTACCCCAAATCAGAGAAATACTTTGCTAACAATGTAATGTGATGTTCTATTCACTTACTTCATCCTGTGAAACGACCGTTACTAACACATACCTTGGAAAGCTTCTGATTATAAATTATAGCTCACAGTCCAGGAGAGGATCTATTTTCCCCTTGGTTTAATCTTCTTTACTTAATACTTATTTCCAAGCGAGGAGAAGTGGAATTGAGCTAGTAAATGAAATGGGAAGAGCTGATGCTTTCTAGAGGGGCTGCCTGGCCTAGGAGGTAAAGGCGTGCTCGGTTCGCCCGCAAGGACGTGGGTTCGAATCCCCGTCAGAAAGTCGAAAAATTTAAGAAACGAGGTTTCCACTTCCGGAGGTGCATATGGCCCTGAGGTTCACTCAGCCTACTCTAAAAATGGGTACACGCACGCACATTAATGGTGGCCCGACATAAACAATCAACACTCCCCCACTCCAGTACTGAAAGGAGGGGAGAGAGTAAAGGGATAGTGTTGAAGGCCACTTTAGTGCAGAAAAGGAGGGGAAGGGAGTGAACAGGTAGTGCTGAATACACAGTGTGTGTATTCCGGCGTTATACTGTAACATTGTAATAAGATGGCTCCTATCCTATCACAGGTGAATCGAGGACGTATTATTGGCATGTGAGAGGCTCACATGGTTCCCCAAGCAATAGCACAAGCATTACCATGCAGTCTTAAGACAGCTTGCAAATGGATAGAAATATAGCAAGAACGAGGTGAAGGAGGATTGGTAGACCCGATATAACGCAGCTACAAATTATTCCTAACTAGTATAAAATCCTTTTCGGTTAAAAACCTCCTTTACCTCTTAATACTGTAATTATCAGAGTAGGTTACTTTTTAATTTTTTTAATGTTAAAATGCTATTTGTTCGAGGCGTCGACCTATAGAGTTATTTTGCCCCTACTTGCACAATATATGAACCTGCATGCAATTGGAATTGTGGAAGTGTTGAGTGTTGAATGTGAGAAACGATAAGGACGACACAAACACGCAGTCCCCAGGCCAGGGATATAATCATTTACAATTAAAACCCCCTGACCCGGCCGGGAATCGAACCCGGGGCGGCCGGACGCGTTGCCCCGTACACCGCGGGGCCGGACGAGTAGGTAACATAATGCTGTACTTCAATACATCCGCCACTGTGCCCATTTCGATCACAACGAAGTCTTGTAGCGGGCTGTCTGCATGCAGTCCATGCCGCAATGCGTTAAGCGAGAAGGTGAGTCATTGTGCCTTCGACACTACCCCTTCACTCCCTTCCTCCATGTTTTGAACTGGATTGGCCTTCAACACTACCCCTTCACTCTCTCCCCTTCTTTTCAGTACTGGAATGGGGCAGTGTTGATTGTTTATGTCGGGACACCATTAATGTGCACGTCTGTACCAGGTTAATTCCTGGGGGCAAAGGCGGTCGGGTATAGAGCTAACCACTCTACTCCACACGTGCCGTAGTTGACAATGGTGGAAGCCTTTACCTTCCACTCCTCCAAGGGCTTTCATGGCCTGTACGGAGGTGACTTTGCTTTCTAGATGTGCACGATGGCAAATGCGTCATGCTTATACTTCCAGAGGGCACGCCAAATCTACATCCATAACAACGTCATGGGACGAAGAGGGTTGGAAAGGAAAGGGCTGGAAGCAATTTTGCCGCTGTCCAGTCGCAAAGTCCGTCAACCCCATCTCTTACCCCACCGCGAGTGCTCTCTTCAGGCTAACACGAGTCGTGCCATGACACTTCTCTGCTCTGTATATCACGCTATTGGCAAGCAATTTTGCAGCCAAAGTTCGAAGAGAAATAAACAGAGTTAAAAGGGAGAAAACTTCAAAAGCCTTTCATGTAAGTTATTAAGACCTTCCGAAGTTACACTACGGCATTTGGTGGTTGACCTCAATAATTGTCTCATTGATAGAAAGTTATGAGTAGATCGGACAAGCAACACTTTTTTATAAGGTGATACCTGAATCCCTTTTCCTCTTTTCCTTCTTCTTCTTCTTCTTCTCCGTCTTCCTCTTCACGTACTTACATCTACCCGTAGCGCATGCAGCACACTAAGGATCTTTACATGTCCAGCGAGATGAGCTGCAGATACATCCGTGCTATGTGTAAAGCGTAACGAAATATTGCTTTTGCTTCATCACCAGACCCTTTGCTATCCCAGCTACAATTCAGACCCATTGCTGTCCCAGTTACAATTCAGATCCTGAAGTTATCTCAAGATATTGCGTGGACACCGTTCCAGTCCTCAGTCCAGAGTTTAAATTCTCGTCCTGGTCTCAGAGCGAACTTATTTATTTATTTACTAGCAAGATACCCGTGCTTCGCTACGGTATTATACTGAAATTTATAATTGAATGCTAATTATTTTAGATATATAATCCGCCGAAATTCGCGAGCTGACTCGTTTTCTGCGAGAATCCGCCAAAATTCGCGATCTGACTCGTTTTCTAATAGATTACGGTATGTTTCCTCACATTTTTCAATCTTTCTTTCCAGCAATCGATTTCGTACTTCCCGGGCTAGGTCCAGATATTCCACCCCGTCAGTTGGGTCCCTAAATCTTTGCCATCTTTTCCTATAAGCGTTTTTAATATGGATCAAATCCTTCAGGAGATCCGGCATGGTGTCGTCTTAGGTGCCTTGGCGGTACTGAACCCGCGGCCGGACTGCATTCTTAGTCATTACCCGTCCAGGACCATTTTCCAGGGGGGTCCGCACATTTGACAACGGTCCAGAACATTATTATTATTATTATTATTATTATTATTATTATTATTATTATTATTATTATTATTATTATTAAAAGATGTTCTGAACCCCACAGCAAGCTGCAAGATCGCTATTTGGCGGTAAATTACATCTGCTGCCAGTGTCATTGTTACAATGTGACCAGCACCATCGTCGCGCGTAGGCAAGTGTGCGGGATTTCTGGCGATACCAATGTCATACTTCCGTGCATTGTTGACCTTATTATAGAGGTGAACAATTTGACGGTCCATCGTTTATTTCAAATGTGTTTAAATTTTTATTTACATGCCAGGAAGATCTACTGTAATCTAAGAACGTTCTCCGAAGGAAAAGATGGCTGTTGAAAACCAGCCCAGGAAAGATTAAAAATGATCGGTTTATGATCAGAATAAGTACATCGAAACTATATAGCCTGTTTCCAGTCATTCGACAGGGTCAGGAATGGAATGAATAAAGCCCCATCTAGCAGCGACAATAGGAATTGTGCCGGCTGCCGAAGCACACCTCTGGGGCAATGATCGTTGAATGACAAATGAAATGAAATATTGGACAGTGTTGCTGGAATGAATGATGAGAGAGAAAATCGAAGTATCCGGAGAAAAACCTGTCCCGCCTCCGTTTTGTCCAGCACGAATGTCACACGGAGTGACCGGGATTTGAACCACGGAACCCAGCTGCGAGAGGCCGGCGCGCTGCCGCCTGAGCAACGGAGGCTCCTTAAGTACATTATGAACAGCAAAATCAATTGATCTCACCTCCTTTTACACCCCACCGCCGTTAAGTTTATTTACACACCCCCCCCCCAAAAAAAATAGAAGACGTGTTTCTTTATGTTTAAAAGATATTCCAAACACCAATGTTCACATCTGTTACATTCAGTTTTGAGATATAAGTATCCCCATAAAAATAATTCACTTTATTTTCACTTCCTTTCACACTCCCCTCCCCCCACCCCGTAAGTGAATTTTCCGGCAAAATATACTTGTTTCCTTAATAGTAAAGGATCTTCTAAATAGTAATTATCACGACTCTAACTTCTTCAGTTTTTGATTTATGTGTCTTCATGAAAGGAATTCAACTCCTTTTCACTCCCGCCCCCCAAACGCGTTTTTCTTTGTTTAAGGAGATTCAAATACCAATTTTCACGTCCGTAACAACTTTAGTTTCTATTAGATGTATGTATTATACAATTAATTCAATTAATTTTTCAATTCTTTCACCCACCCCCCCTTCATTGGATTTTCCGAGAATACGTGTTTCTTTACTTTTAAAGCAGATTCCAAAGCAGATTTCACGTCTGTAATATCTTCATTTTTGAGATATCAGTAGCCTAATTAAAAGAATTCAACACCATTTTCAGTCACTTTTACCCCCCCCCCTTTCCACCCAAGTGGTATTTCCGAAAGCTGAAAATACACGTTTCTTTATTTTTAATAGAGATAAAAATACCATTTTTCACTTCTGTAACATGTTAAGTTTTTGAGATATACTGTAGAAATTCGCTTTTTAAAATTTCACCCCTTTTTATTTCCCCTTACGTGGAGTTTCCGAAAACAAATCACCTATCTTTCTTTACATTTACAGGAGATTCCAAATACCCACTTTTTACGTCTATAACATTTTACGTTTCTCAGATATTCTGTAGATATAGTCTTTCAAAAAATGCACCCCAGTTTGTCACTCCTGTTTAACCCCCATTAATTGGATTTTCCAAAAACAAAAAAATACGTGTTTCCTTATTTTTAAAGGAGCTCCCATATACAAATTTTCAGTTCCGTAATATTTTCAGTTTCTGAGATATATGTATCCTCATTAAAGGCATTCATCCCATTATTCACCCATTTACACCCCTCCTATTGGGATTTAAAGAAAGCAAAAAATACGTGTTCTTGTATTTTTAAAGAAGATTCTAAATACCATTTTTTACATCTGTAAACTTTTAAAGTTTTAAGATGTAGACACACTCATTTTAAAAATTCACCCCCCTTTTCACCCTCCATTATTTGGATTTTCCAAAATCAAAAAAATACCTGTTTCTTTATTTTTAAAGTAAATCCCAAATACCAATTTTCAGGTCTGTAATATCTTCAGGTTCTGAAATATAAGTAGCCTCATTAACGGCATTCAACCGCTTTTTCACCCTTTTCCACCCTTCCAATTGGGATTTTCCGAAAACAAAAAAATACGTGTTACTTTATTTTTAAAGGAGATTCTAAATGCCAATTTTTACATCTTTAAACTTTAAAAGTTTTGAGATATAGATAGACTCATTTTAAAAATTCACCCCCTTTTCACCCCCCCCATTAATTGGATTTTCCAAAAACAAAAAATTTGTATTTCTATATTTTTAAAGGAGATCCTAAACACCAATTTTCAGGTCTGTAATATCTTCAGTTTCTGAGATATAAGTATCCTCATGAAAGTCATTCAACCACGTATTCACCCCTTTTCACCCCTCCTATTGGGATTTTCCGAAAACAAAAAAATACGTGTTTCTTTGTTTTTAATGAAGATTCTAAGTACCAATTTTTACATCTGTAAACTTTAAGAGTTTTGAGATATAGATGCACCCATTTTAAAAATTCACCCCCTTTTCACCCTCCCATTAATTGGATTTCCCCCAAACAAAAAAATACGTGTTTCTTTATTTTTAAAAGAGAGAAAAAGTACCAATTTTCATGTCTGTAATATCTTCAGTTTCTGAGATATAAGTACCGGTATCCCGATTAAAGGCATTCAACCCCTTTTTCACCCTTTTGTGCCCCTCCTATTGGGATTGTCTCAAAACAAAAAAATACGTGTTTCCTTATTTTTAAAGAAGATTCTAAATACCAATTTTCACATCTGTAAACTTTTAAAGTTTTGAGATATAGACACACTCATTTTAAAATTTCACCCCCCTTTTCACCCCCTTAGCGACGGAATATCCAAAAATCCTCTCTTAGCGAGCACCTACATCTTAATATGAATATATCTCCAAAATTTCATTTCTTTACGTCCAGTAGTTTTGGCTCGGCGATGATGAATCAGTCAGTCAGTCAGTCAGTCAGTCAGGACAAGCTACTTTATATATATAGATTTATTTATTTATTTATTTATTTATTTATTTATTTATTTATTTATATTTATTTAATTTCTAGGGGTTTAACGTCACATTAAACATCTAAGGTTTTCGGAGAAGCAGGGATGGGAAAGTGAGAAGGTAACGGCCGTGATCTTAATTAAGGTAAGGCCCCAGCACTTGCATGGTTTAAATGGAAAACCATGGAAAAACACGGGATCACTCTGTAGGAAAAACGCTTCTTTATATTGGGTTGGTACAGGGAAGGGAATATGGCGTAAAATAAGACCAAATACAAATGTGCTATAAAACCCACTAGAGTGTGGGAAAAGCTGCAGAATAAAAGGATGAATATTACGATGTTCATTACATTTAGCTTATTTTAATTTACTTTATCAATGAAGTTAGCGCCAATGTAACAATGTGTTTGCATCTGGAATTCGATTATAATTTATTTTATACTTCTCCTAGGAATAAAACATTAAAAGGGGTTTTCTCTCTCGAATTCCATGTCTTACTCTGCTTCCTTGCGGATGATTGCCTAGATTTATACTTCCTCTTAAATTAATAATCATAATAAGATTAGGTAAAGGAAAGTGGTACGATTTGTTCAGTGTGATTTTCGATAAGATTATTGTTACGAAAATGTTGCAAACATTGGGCTCGGGAGACTTGGGGGTAAAGAGACGAGCTGCTCAGCTAAGCGATATGTTTCGAGCTGTTAGTGGAGGGATGGCGTGAATTTACATCAGCAGATGAATAAAGTTCAGTGGAGGTTTAAATATAGGAACATATTAAGAAGATAAATTTGGAATTCAAGTGGACAGATCGCGGCGATTATTCTTTATAGGAGGAGGGATTAGAGATTGGAATATTTTATCAAGGGAGATGTTTGGTGAATTTGCTACTTCTTTGAAAGCATTGAAGGAAATACTGTGCAATATCTGCCACCTGGGCGACACCTCTCAGTGCAGATCAGTGGTGATTTATTTATTTATTTATTTATTTATTTATTTATTTATTTATTTATTTATTTATTTATTTATTTATTATCACGATTGTCTTCCTCTGTTCTCTTACTTCCCATCAACGAATCAACTCTTCTTCTAGGAAGACTTATTTTCTCTACTCGTCCCGCATGACCCTTGGCGTTTATCTCTTCATAATTAATATGTATAAAAAGAATAAAACGAAATTTGAAGGTTTAATTTTATCAATCGATACTGCAGTTGCGAGCTAACGAAAAATAGAATAGAATAGAATAGAATAGAATAGAATAGAATAGAATAGAATAGAATAGAATAGAATAGAATAGAATAGAATAGAATAGAATAGAATGGACCCATACCCTAGTTCCGGATCGCCTCAAAAAGGAGGAGAGCACTCTTTTGTTGCAATTCATTAAGTTTAATACATGCATTACATTTTTCTCTTACAATTATTTCAACATTACTGTACTATTTTTGTGAACTTCTGCAATACCCTTTGGCTGGATAGAGATTTGATCTATAACATTGTCATTACAACACTCATGAAGTCCATCGTGATCCTCAAGAACCAGCTTGCGGGCCTCAGATAAATGTTTGACGTGCCTCACTCTTTTGCCTACACTTAACCTCATACTACCCCACGTACCTACTATATCTATATCCATTATTGTTGTAAAGGTACTCATTGTACATTGGCAACGTGCAGCTGTTGCAGGAAGATAATACATAATAATGTATAATAAATTAAAATAAATACAATTGATTTAGTCCTAGTCTAGAGCAACATGTTTCTTCCCCTTCATAATCTCACTTAATGATTGTCTTTTTTCCACAAGTCTTTTGGAGCATCCTACCATTAACAAAATGCTTTACTTAACTGCTAAATTAAGAATGGATTTTTTTTCTATTGGCTTTACGTCGCACCGACACATATATGTCTTATGGCGACGAATGGATAAGAAAGGCCTAGGATTTGGAAGGAAGCGGCCGTAGCCTTAATTCAGGTACAGTCCTAGAATTTGCCTGGTGTGAAAATGGGAAACCACGGAAAACTGTCTTCAGGGTTGCCGACAGTGGGGTTCGAACCCACTATCTCCCGGATGCAAGTTCACAGCCATGTACCCCTAATCACATGGTCAACTCGCCAGGTAAGAATAAAATATAATGACATGAAAATACAATTTACACATTACTACATTTGATATTAAATTTAAGCTATTATAATTATGTGCATTCTTCTAGAGCTGGCATGCCTCTGATTCTTCCACCCTTATCCTTCAATATTCTCGTTCGTATTTGTTTTGATATTTTTAATTTTCTTTCTCCACATACATTTTTAATTTAAACAGTTTGCTATTCTTTAACGACTAACAGTTTACCGCAGTTTCGTAAATATTTTCGACAAATAGTGTTTTGAATTATATTTCATAATTTTTCACCAGACTCTGCTAGACGAAGGCGGAAATGACATGCTCGGCTTTCCTGTAAGGGTATGTGTTCGATTCGGAGTCAGGAAGGGACATTTTTGAAACAAGGATACAATTGCCGGAGAGGCACATGGTCCTGATCTTCACTCACCCGATACCAAAAATTAGTACCAGGTTTATTCCTGATGGACAAAGAAGATAATCAAACCCTCCCAATTTTTGCCGAATTCGTGGATAGTGGAAACCTTTACTTTCCCCTCCTTCATGGGCCTGCATGACCTATAAGATATAACTTTACCTTTGCCGATATCTAGTCGAGATATAAAATACAGCTATTGTGCCTGAAATTCTTAATAAGAATACACAGACGTGCCATGAGCTGTTCAATGTTTTACACTACTCATATGACACATTAATGCTCCGTCCAATTAAGACAGTAAACTTTGCAGAATATAATTTTGCTCTTAATGTCGTCATATCGTGCCAGGACCAGAATTTCCTTTGGGCTGTACTTCAAGTCATAAACACAACGTCACTGATATCCATCATCTTAATTTAGTGCACACAGGCTCATTACTTACGCTTATCCAATAATTGGGTAATTAAGCCGATTTTAATAGACTTTAATTTAAACATTAAACAGAGACGATGCAGACTCGGCGTCTGTCCCTCTTCCCATTTGACGTCACATAATTCACAAGAGAAATTTCACTAATGACTTTGACTTATCAATATTAATTCCAGATTTTACAACATTGAACCTTGTGAACGAAGTTAGCTTATCCTTGAAATGTTGAAAACATACTTCCCCTCTTACACTTAACCAATAATAATTCTAACGATAGTATTAATAAATACTCATATGATATAAAGTTTATTAACACTACGAAGGACCTGCAACGAATAAATATCGTGAAACATGGACATTCACGGCAGAACACATTCAGAAACATAGAAATAGAAATAATCTGAGTTACTTTTGTATTGTCTGGAGTGTGTTTTATGGTGTGTTTTAATTAATATATGTCATTGTGAATGGCAAGCACGCTGATAGGTTGCTCTATTTAGAAATAATCTGAGTTACTTTTGTATTGTCTGGAGTG